>NW_027443773.1:0-35545 GCF_048569485.1 Anomaloglossus baeobatrachus | reverse complement strand
TACTGGAAAACGGGAAAAAAATTCCAAGTGCGGTGAAATTGCAAAAAAACTACAATTGCTCAATTGTTTTAGGGGGTTTATTTACCATGTTCACTATTTTGAAAAACTGACCTGGGATTATGATTTTCCAGATCGAAACGAGTTTCTAGATACCAAACATGTATAGTTTTACTTTTAGCTAAGTGGTGAAAAAAAACCAAACAGAAGTTTGTCAAAAAAAAAAAGAGTACAGCTTTTTTCGCCATTTTCTGAGACCCACAACGTTCCTATGTTTAGGGATCTGGGGCTCAGTGATGACTTATTTTTTTTGTCTTGAGCTGGTGTTTTTAAATTATACAATTTTTGAGTAGATACGACGTTTTGCCGATAAAATATATGGTCTGCACTAATGGAAGGTGCTGGCGGTATAGGACTATACTCAATGAATTCTAAAGTAGAACAGTTTATGGAAAGCACTCAGGGAAACAGAAAAAAAAATGTCCATTATGTGAAGTTTTGATCGCCTGTTATTGCATTTTAATGGAATGTTGCAGCAACCAAAAAAACTTAATTTTAGTGTTTGGAATTTTTTTTCTAGCTACGCTACATTTACTGATCAGATTAATTGATTTTATATTTTGATAGATCGGGCATTTCTGAAAGCGGCGATACCAAATATGTTTTTTTATTACTATTGTTTTATTTTCAATGGGGCAGAAGATGGTGATTTGAACTTTTAGGTTTTTTTATATTTTTTAAAACTTTAACTTTTTTTAATTGATTTTACTAATCCCCCTAGGGTACTTTATGGCTACACTGTCCGATCACCAAAAATGTTGTGGTCTTGTAAATACCGGCGCTCTGTCAGCATTCACAAGAAATGAGTTATAGCAGCGACAGGGGTAATCATCTGACCCCCATGCTGTCATGGCAATACCGTGGGGCTCGTGACTGCATCATGGGGCTGCCGATGGCAGCGGAGAAAGGTGTGATCCACGCCAAAGCGCGATCTAATGATGCATGCCCACAATCGGTGTTTGCAGCATTTTGGATGTAGTGTGTTTTTGCTGTGTCCAAAACGCTGTGTTGTACAGTACAAGCACAGTGGATGACATTTCTAGAAATCCCGTGCCCACTGTGCTTGTTTTTTCCACAGCAAACACTGACCTGCGGTGCAGCTTTCCAGACCGCAGCATGTCAATTGTTTTCTTTGGAATTGCCTGCACCCTCCATAAGGAGAACACAAGTGAGAGACCGCAGCGCACTGAACCCTGATTGTGGGTACGTGCAGATGCAGTCTCCTGCGTTCTCCTGCGGAGGAGACTCGCGGCCCTGCAGGTCAGGACCCGCTGTGTCCAGGACGCAGTGAGTCCTGATCATGGGCACACACCCTAAGGCTATGTGCCCACGGGCGCTCGTACCTGCGGATGTATCCGCAGGTACGAGCGCATGTTTCCCGCAGCTGCCCGCCGGCGTCCGCAGCTATTTTTAGCTGCGAGATTACAGCGGAATAGCTACGGGAAACATGCGGATATTCATGCGAATTACCTGCGGAGGTCCCGGCCTCTATCTCCATAGCGGAGGGCCGGGACATCCGCAGGTAAATCCGCAGGAATAATTGACATGCAATTATACCTGCGGATGCGAACATCCGCAGCATGTACGGCAGCCGCACTTTCCGCAGCGTGGACACAGCACTCCCCATGTCCCATAGGATAACATGGGGAGTGACTGTACATGCTAAAACCTGCGGATTTATCTGAAAAATCCAGAAAAATCAGCAGGTTTTCCGCAGCAAAATCCGCACAAACAAGCTCCCGTGGGCACATAGCCTAAGGGGTTAAAAGGCGTGGATGGATCAGCTCAGCAGACATGTGCAGGGAGTACGACACCAGTACATCCTTGGTCATGAAGAGGTTAAAAAACAACACCATTCAAGTTATTCAAAACCACATTCGAAAGTTTATTAACCCATCAAATACTTCACAGGAATTAAAGGAAACTGGAGAAAAAAAAATTAAAATTACTCTTTGTTTTTGTTTACTAAAAAGTTACTTTAGTCAAACATTTTCATTTTTAAAAGGGTGACAGGAGAAATTGTACCCCAATACTTGTGGTGCAATATCTCCTGTGTATGCATTACCCGGAGTAGTTGGAAACTACTTTTTGTTTTCCACTAATTTTTATTGAGTTTTCCCTTTAAGCGTAAACAGACTTTGGAGTTGTATTTTCTGTATCTATCTACAAGGAATGGTAGGAAGGGAGGAAAGGAGAAATAGGTAAAAAGTGATAGGGAAGTGATTAGAATAGTCACCGGGGAAGGCAGGAGAACTAACACTCTTAACATTCCCATGGCGAAAGTGTATAGAAATGAGAACTCCCAAGATTTAGAACATTTTAGAAATAAAGTAATGGAAACTACTGTTTGAGCACACCATAGGGCTCGTAAGGGACGGAGTTCTATTTGACTGTTGGTGGGCAACATGGAATGCTTTGAGGTTGCAATGTCACATTTGAGCAGTCAATACATCAGAAACCCACAACAAGCAACCCCATTTTGGAAATTACACCCCTCTGAATTACCATTGTAAGGCTATGTGCCCACGCTGCGGATTTACCGCGGATTTTGCCGCGGATTTGCCGCGGATTTCCCGAAAATCTGCAGCAGCGGCACTTCCAAGCCATTTCAATGGCATTTTGGAAATGCTGTGTCCATGCTGCGGATTTTTCCGCTGCAGATTTGCCGCGGATTTTGATCCGGAAAAATCTGCAGCATGTCAATTGTTTGGTGCAGATTTGGTGCGGATTTTTGGTTTTGAATGGGGAAAAAAAAAAAAAAAAAATCCGCATCAAAATCCGCGGCAAATCCGCGGGTGCGGATTTGCCGCGAAAGTCGCGGATTTTCAGGCAGAAAAATCCGCAGGTACATTCTACCGTGGACACATAGCCTTACTGTTTTTAATCCACAAGTATTTTCCAGCTCCCAGCTGGTATTACAATGAAAATTACAAATCTACCTTTTGGCCATGTGCGCACGTTGCGTATTTTTCTGCGTTTTGGCTGCGTTTACAACTGCACTGTGTCATTGACAAAATTCATGCGTTGTACTTCCCCAGCAAAGTTTATGAGAATCATGCAAAATCTGTGCGCACAATGCTTTTTGAAACGCAGCATTTTGATTGTCAAAAATTTGACAAAATCTCTGCGTTTAGAAAAGCAGCATGTCAATTCTTTTGTCCGTTTTGGCAGCGTTCTACACCAATTGAAATCAATGAGTTGTAGAAAAACGCTGCCCAACTGTTAAACAGTACATTTTTATTGCGATTCGCATGTTTTTTTGACATAACAAACACAGGTCTTTCGGTCGCTGTCTCTCTCTGTCAATGTCGGTCTCTTTCTCTGTCGATATCGGTCTCTCCTTCCCACCCCCTCTCTCATACTCACTGATCCTCGATCACCGGCGCGGCGCTGCACGGCGTTCACACTGTGGCGGCTTCTCCTCTTTTGAAAATGCCGGCCACTCATTAATCCATCTCGTATACCCTGCTTCCCCTGCCCACCGGCGCCTATGATTGGTTGCAGTCAGACACGCCCCCATGCTGAGTGACAGCTGTTTCACTGCAAAAATCACAGCCGCCGGTGGGCGTGTCTATTCGAGCAGTAAAAAAATAAATAAATAATTAAAAAAAAAACGACGTGTAGTCCCCCCAATTTGGATACCAACCAGGGTAAAGCCACACGGCTGAAGGCTGGTATTCTCAGGATGGGGAGCTCCATGTTATGGGGAGCCCCCCAGCCTAACAATATCAGCCAGCAGCCGCCCGGAATTGCCGCATCCATTAGATGCGACAGTCCCAGGACTCTACCCGGCTCATCCCGAATTGCCCTGATGCGGTGGCAAACGGGGTAATAAGGAGTTAATGGCAGCCCATAGCTGCCACTAAGTCCCAGGTCAATCATGGCAGGCGTATCCCCGAGATACCTTCCATGATTAACCTGTAAGTTAAAGAAAATAAACACACACATCCAAAACATCCTTTATTTGTAATGAAAGACAAAAAAACACCCTCTTTCACCACTTTATTAACCCCTCAAAAACACCTCCAGGTCCGACGTAATCCACGCAAGATCCCACAACGCTTTCAGCTCTGCTACATTAGAAGCTGACAGGAGCGGCAGTAGAACACCGCTGCTCCTGTGAGCTCCATGCAGCAACTGAAGTGAGTCGCGCGATCAGCTGTGCTGTCACTGAGGTTACTGGCGGCTACCGCCCTCAGGTGGAGGTCTGCAGCTGTGCCCGCGAATAACCTGAGTGAAAGCACAGCTGATCGCGCGGCTCACTGCAGTCACTCAGGGGATTTGCGATCACAGGTGAGTCCTTCACAAGTAACCACAAATCAAGCCGCAGCACACGCACAGAGCCTCGCGATCACAATGATGTTGGGTGAAGTTCATCCGAGTTCATTCTGATCGTGCGGCACTGTCTCGCAGCCAGCCATGCTCTTTTTGACAATGCGGTCCCGCTCTACTGCAAGTCTATGGGGATGCTGCAGAGCCGAGTGGGACTGCACTGTCAAAAATGTGCGTTCTGGATGCTTTTCCCACTCTATCTATGGCAGAGCAAGCATCTAGAACACATGAATTCTCTCCAGGAATGTTTGCACATTGCGTTCTGCTGAATGCGTCTCAGAACGCAGCTTTTTCGGCTGCGTTCTGAGACGCACACGCAGTGACTTACACGCTGCGGAATAGAATGCAACGTGCGCACACAGCCTTTCAGTACCCAAAACATTGTGCCAAGCTTGAGCTTCTGGTGGCACACACCAAGTAAATTGATAAGTGAGCTCTCCCTGCTACATTAATGCCGGTTTAAGCATATTGTGGCTCAGAATGGATGGGGCCATTAGGATTTGGGAGCGCGCAGATTTTAAATTCGAAGAGGCAACGTCATTTTTACAGCGCCTTTCTCCTGTCTGCAATGTGGAAACTATTTCTGCTGCAAAATGACGGACCTTAGTGAGGGCTTGATTTTATGGACTTGGTGGAAGACTTTCATGGTAAAATTTCGGAGTACAAAATATTTTGCCTTTAAAGGGAAGGAATCATCCCCCAAAAAAAATGTTTTCAACAATTCAAAAATATGTAAAGTATTAACTTTTATTTTTTTTAATATCAGCATTTATTTAATGGAGTAAAATATGAAACATATTTTTTTTTATATTTTCCACTTTTAAAAACTATGGGGAGCAGCTGCAGAAATTTGCCATGACAACCTAGTGTACTGCCGTCTCGTATTATAACTGCAGTTAATGTGAGCTGGATCTGCTCTCATGTGTCAGAAATCATAACTCTCCTAACCATCTGGGCATTTGCAAAAGGATAAAGGCTCGTAGGCACGTACATGCTGAAATTTCTGCAGCGATTTGACAGCGCATGTGCGCTTCAAATCACTGCAGAAACACTGCGTAATGGATGCACTGTATCTGCAGAATAGATGCCGATTTCATGCGCTATGGATGCTGCCCCCACCATAGACAGAGTGGGAGCTGCATCCAAAACGCACAAATAATTGACATGCTGCATTTTTGAACGCACGGATTTGGGTCAAAATTTTAGCATCCAAATCGCTGCGTTCAAAAAAGCAACGTGAGCACAGATTATGCACAATCTTCATAGATTGTGCAGGGGACGCAGGATGCATGCATTTACGCTGCAGTGCTCAACGCAGCGTAAATGCATGATATTACGCAACGTGCGCACGAGCCCTTAAGGGAGGGTGGCCTTTAGGATCATAATGTGAAGCCATTTTGTTGGTGACTGTAAAGTGATATTGACCTATAGATAGAGACATCAAGAATAGCTGACAGCACAGATAATGTTAGGCCCCATGGGCACACTGCAATTTTTAGGCTATGTCCGCACGTTGCGTTTTCACCTGTGTTTTGAGCAGCAGCGTTTTCATGCCAAAAGGCATGCGTTTTGCGTTTCCATAATAGTCTATGGAAAATGTCAAAATTCTGTGCGCACTATTCATTTTCAAACGAAGCGTTTAATTTGCATAAATTGTGGTAAAAAACATGCGTTCAAAGAAGCAGCATGTCAATTGTTTTTGCCATTTCTGCAGCGTTTTGCTAACATTGAAGTCAATGAGAAGTAGCAAAAAGCAACAAACATCAAAATTCCAGCGTTTTACCTGCTTTTTAGCTGCAGAAACACTGCGTTTTTGATTACAAAAACGCATGCTCTTCAGACAATAAAATAATGGAATAATATGTTCCTTTACACATACACATAGTCCGACAATTAAATCAAAGAAAATTATGTTTATTTTTAAATTTTTGTCAAAAATATTATATTACAGCTATAATTTCATGAAATTAACTATTTTCTTTAAGAATTCTAAATTTATATATTTTTTCCTTTTTTTCTCTTTTCTCCTTCTGATTGACTTTTTAAACTTTATTAATCAGTGTCTTGATGTTCAAAACGCATCTGTCAAAACGCAAGGGAAAAAGCGCTAAAAACGCATCAAATACGTGGTAAATACGCATGCGTTTTTAGCGCTAATTTTAAGAAAAAGGCAACTTTGGCTTAATCAATTAAAGCCAAAACGTGCGTTTAGAACTGCAAGTAGGACGACGCAACGTGCGGACATGGCCTAAGGCTGCGACCACACTTTGCGCTTCCACCTGCGGTTCCATTGCTTTTTGGTTGCGTTTACAGAAGCACCTTTTTCATGCCAAAATGCATGCGTTTCCATTAAAACCAATGGAAAAAGTTGTTTTCCCCGACCGCACTTTGCGTTTCAAAACGCAAGTAAAAATTTGCATATTTTGTGGCAAAAACCATGCGTTCAAAGAAGCAGCATGTCAATTGTTTTTGTCATTTCTACAGCGTTTTGCTAACATTGAAGTCAATGAGAAATGGCAAAAACCAACAATCAAGCAAATTCCTGCGTTTTACCTGCTTTTGCAGTGCAGAAAACATGCGTTTTGACTTCAAAATAATGATTTCATATGTCCCTTTACACACACACATAGTCCGACAATTAAAATTTAGAATTTTAATAAATTATTACATTTTTTCCATTAAATATCATATTACCGCTATAATTTCATTATATTAATCTATTTTCATTATATTTTGCAAAAATATAGAATTCTTTATTTTTTCCAATTTTTTCATTGAGTTTGACTATTTAAACTTTATTTAGCAGTGTCATGATGTTCAAAACGCATCTATCAAAACGCAGGTGGAAAAGCATGCAAAAAGCGCAGAAAACGTATCAAAAATGCGGTAAATACGCATGCGTTTTCAGCGCTAAATATCTGAAGAAGGCAACTTTGGTCAAATCAATTAAGGCCAAAACGTGCGTTCTGAACTGCAAGTAGGAGAACGCAAAGTGCGGTCGCAGCCTTAATGCGTTTTTGGTGCAGTTTGTGGTGAAATTTTAGTCACTACAAACTGCATGCTTTTCCTTCCCCAGAAAAGTCAATGAGATTTGAGATTTGCTGTGTGCACGTTGCTTTTTTTTTTTGTCTGCAGTTTTGTGGTGACAACAAAACTGCAGCATGTCAATTCTTTTTGCATTTTCCCTGCATTTTTCACCCATTGGTGTTAACAAAATGCATAGAAAAACGCATGGTCAAAAGAAGGGAATTTTGTTACTTACCGTAAATTCCTTTTCTTCTAGCTCCAATTGGGAGACCCAGACGATTGGGTGTATAGCTACTGCCTCCGGAGGCCACACAAAGTATTACACTAAAAAGTGTAAGGCCCCTCCCCTTCTGCATATACACCCCCCGTGGGATCACGGGCTCCTCAGTTTTAGTGCAAAAGCAAGAAGGAGGAAAGCCAATAACTGGTTAAACAAATTCAATCCGAAGGAACATCGGAGAACTGAAACCATTCAACATGAACAACATGTGTACCCGAAAAAAACAAAAATCCCGAAGGAAACAGGGCGGGTGCTGGGTCTCCCAATTGGAGCTAGAAGAAAAGGAATTTACGGTAAGTAACAAAATTCCCTTCTTCTTCGGCGCTACATTGGGAGACCCAGACGATTGGGACGTCCAAAAGCAGTCCCTGGGTGGGTAAATTAATACCTCAAGTTAGGGCCGTAAAACAGCCCTTCCCTACATGGAGGCAACCGCCGCCTGCAGGACTCTTCTACCTAGGCTGGCATCCGCCTAAGCGTAGGTATGCACCTGATAATGCTTGGTGAAAGTGTGCAGACTCGACCAGGTAACTGCCTGGCACACCTGCTGAGCCGTAGCCTGGTGCCGTAATGCCCAGGACGCACCCACGGCTCTGGTAGAATGGGCCTTCAGCCCTGAGGGAACCGGAAGCCCAGCAGAACGGTAGGCTTCAAGAATTGGTTCCTTGATCCATCGAGCCAGGGTGGATTTGGGAGCCTGCGACCCTTTACGCTGACCAGAGTCAGGTACAAAGAGTGCATCCGAGCGGAAATGTAGATTCTGAGTGCTCTCACCAGATCCAACAAATGCAAATCCATTTCATATCGATGAACTGGATGAGGACAAAAGGAAGGTAAGGAGATATCCTGATTGAGATGAAAGGGGGATACCACCTTAGGGAGAAACTCCGGAATCGGGCGCAGCACTACCTTGTCTTGGTGAAACACCAGGAAGGGAGCTTTGGCTGACCGCGCTGCTAGCTCGGACACTCTCTGAAGAGATGTGACCGCTACCAGAAAGGCCACTTTCTGTGAAAGTCGAGAAAGTGAAACATCCCTCAGAGGCTCGAGGGACGGCTTCTGGAGAGCAATTAGTACCCTGTTCAGATCCCATGGGTCTAACGGCCTCTTGTACGGAGGGACAATGTGACAAACCCCCTGCAGGAACGTGCGTACCTGAGGACGTCGTGCTAGGCGCTTCTGAAAGAATACAGACAGCGCTGGGACTTGTCCTTTAAGGGAGCCGAGCGACAAACCTTTTTCCAAACCAGATTGCAGGAAGGAAAGAAAAGTAGGCAATGCAAATGGCCAGGGAGACACTCCCTGAGCAGAGTACTAAGATAAGAATATCTTCCACGTCCTGTGGTAGATCTTGGCAGACGTCGGCTTCCTAGCCCGTCTCATGGTGGCAATGACGTCTTGAGATAATCCTGAAGACGCTAGGATCCAGGACTCAATGGCCACACAGTCAGGTTCAGGGCCGTAGAATTCAGATGGAAAAACGGCCCTTGGGACAGTAAGTCTGGCCGGTCTGGTAGTGCCCACGGTTGGCCGACCGTGAGATGCCACAGATCCGGGTACCACGACCTCCTCGGCCAGTCTGGGGCGACGAGGATGGCGCGGCGGCAATCGGAGCTGATCTTGCGTAGCACTCTGGGCAACAGTGCCAGAGGGGGAAACACATAGGGTAGCTGGAACTGCGACCAATCCTGAACTAAGGCGCCTGCCGCCAGAGCTCTTTGATCGTGAGACCGCGCCATGAAAATCGGAACCTTGTTGTTATGCCGAGACGCCATTAGGTCGACGTCCGGCATCCCCCAGCGGCTACAGATTTCCTGAAACACGTCCGGGTGAAGAGACCATTCCCCTGCGTCCATACCCTGGCGACTGAGGAAGTCTGCTTCCCAGTTTTCTACGCCCGGGATGTGAACTGCGGATATGGTGGATGCTCTGTCTTCCACCCACATCAGAATCCGCCGGACTGCCTGGGAGGCTTGCCGACTGCGTGTTCCGCCTTGGTGGTTGATGTATGCCACCGCTGTGGAGTTGTCCGACTGAATTCGGATCTGTTTGCCTTCCAGCCACTGCTGGAAGGCTTGCAGGGCAAGATACACTGCCCAGATTTCCAGAACATTGATCTGAAGGGTGGACACTTGCTGAGTCCACGTACCCTGAGCCCTGTGGTGGAGAAAGACTGCTCCCCACCCTGACAGACTCGCGTCTGTCGTGACCACCGCCCAGGATGGGGGTAGGAAGGACTTTCCTTTTGACAATGAGGTGGGAAGAAGCCACCACTGAAGAGAGTCCTTGACCGTCTGAGAAAGGGAGACGTTCCTGTCTAGGGACGTCAACTTCCCATCCCATTGGCGGAGAATGTCCCATTGCAGTGGACGCAGATGAAACTGCGCGAAAGGGACTGCCTCCATTGCTGCTACCATCTTCGCTAGGAAGTGCATGAGGCGTCTTAAGGGGTGTGACTGGCCTTGAAGGAGAGACTGCACCCCCGTCTGTAGTGAACGCTGTTTGTCCAGCGGAAGCTTCACTATCGCTGAGAGAGTATGAAACTCCATGCCAAGATATGTCAGCGATTGGGTCGGGGTCAGAATTAACTTTGAAAAGTTGATGATCCACCCGAAACTCTGGAGAGTCTCCAGCGCAACGTTCAGGCTGTGTTGGCATGCCTCTTGAGAGGGTGCCTTGACAAGTAGATCGTCCAAGTAAGGGATCACAGAGTGACCCTGAGAGTGCAGGACTGCTACCATTGCTGCCATGACCTTGGTGAAAACCCGTGGGGCTGTCGCCAGACCGAAGGGCAGGGCTACGAACTGAAGATGCTCGTCTTCTATAACGAATCGTAGCAAACGCTGGTGCTCTGGAGCAATCGGCACGTGGAGATAAGCATCCTGATGTCTATTGATGCTAGGAAATCTCCTTGAGACATTGAGGCAATGACGGAGCGGAGGGATTCCATCCGGAACCGCCTGGTTTTCATGTGCTTGATGAGCAGTTTTAGGTCCAGAACGGAACGGAAAGAGCCGTCCTTTTTTGGCACCACAACCAGATTGGAGTAAAAACCGTGACCTTGTTCCTGCAGAGGAACAGGGATTACCACTCCTTCTGCCTGCAGAAGAGCATCGGCTCGGTCGGGAGGTGGGGAAGTTCTGAAGAATCGAGCCGGAGGACGAGAACAGAACTCTATCCTGTACACGTGAGACAAAATGTCTCTCACCCACCGTTTTTTGACCTGTGGCAGCTAAATGTCGCCAAAGCGGGAGAGTCTGCCACCGACCGAGGATGCGGAGAGAGAGGGCTGAAAGTCATGAGGAAACCGCCTTGGTAGCGGTACCTCCGGCTGCCTTCTTTGGGCGTGATTGAGCCCGCCAGGAATCTGAGCCCCTCTGAGCCTTTTGAGTCCTTTTGGACGAGGAAAACTGGGACCTGCCCGAGCCTGGAAAGTACCGAAACCTCGACTGTCCTTTCCTCTGTTGGGTTTTGTTTGATCTGGGCTGGTGTAAGGAAGAATCCTTATCCTTGGACTGTTTAAAGATTTCATCCAATCGCTCACCAAACAGTCTGTCACCAGATAATGGCAAACTGGTTAAGCACTTTTTGGAAGCAGAATCTGCCTTCCATTCCCTTAACCACAAGGCTCTGCGTAAAAACCACGGAGTTGGCGGACGCCACTGACGTACGGCTCGTAGAGTCCAGGACAGCATTAATAGCGTAAGTCGCAATGCAAACATATGCGAGGTTAAGGACGCCACCTGCGGCACAGATGTACGTGTGACAGTGTCCACCTGCGCAAGACCAGCTAAAATAGCTTGGAGTGCCCATACGGCTGCGAATGCCGGAGCAAACGACACGCCGATAGCTTCATAGACAGATTTCAACCAGAGGTCCATCTGTCTGTCAATGGCATCTTTAAGTGAAGTCCCATCTTCCACTGCAACTATGGATCTAGCCGCAAGCCTGGAGATTGGGGGATCCACCTTTGGACACTGGGTCCAGCGCTTGACCACGTCAGGGGGAAAGGGATAACGTGTATCCTTAAGACGTGTGGAGAAACGCTTGTCTGGATAAGCGTGGTGTTTCTGGACTGCTTCTCTGAAGTCAGAGTGGCCCAAAAAAGTACTGAATTTACGCTTGGGATACCTGAAATGGAATTTCTCCTGCCGCGAAGCTGACTCCTCCACTGGAGGGGCTGAGGGAGAAATATCCACCAGTCTATTGATGGACGCTATGAGATCATTCACCATGGAGTCACTATTAGGAGCATCCAGATTGAAAACGGTCTCAGGATCAGAATCCTGATCAGCTACCTCTGCCTCATCATACAGAGAATCCTCTCGCTGAGACCCTGACCAGTGTGTGAAGTCGAGGGTCTCTCCCAGCGAGCTCGCTTAGGCTGCTGGGACTGTCGTCCGTGCAGAGCCTTCAGCCTGGGATGTATGGGACCCCCTTGGAGCACGTATTAGTTCCAACTGAGGGAGACCGGGGGGCATTGATTCAACAGTGCCCATTGTCTGAGTCACCGGCCTGGACTGCAAAGTTTCTAGAATCTTGGTCATAGTCCCAGACATTTTATCAGCAAAAAACTGCAAACTCTGTCCTCTGGACAGTTTCACAGGTGGCTCTCTCTGGGCCACCACTAGCAGAGACTCTACCCAATGGGGGTTAGTGGAACCTGCCGGTAAAACAGCCTCACATGCGGTACAGACAGCATAGAAAGCCTGTGCCTTGGCACCCTTGCTTTTCTGCGGACGACATACTGTTGTCTCCTCAGAGCAATCTAGGGGTATATAGCCAAGAAGCGACCGTACAGTGCAAATATAGGTACAAGCATAAAGTACACAAAACACTGTGGCACTAGTGGGGTCAGCACCAAGGTGCTGCTTACCGCCCGCTTAAGCGGGTGTGTGGTCGCCAGAATCCCTTGACCGGGTCTCCCAGAGCCTGTGTCCGTTCTCCAGCTTAGACTGCATGCAGGAATGGCTGCCGGCGTCCTGTGAAGAGGGGCGGGCCGTGGGCGTGCCCCAGACAAAGAGCGGGAAACTGGCGTCCCACTGTGCCCAGTGAGGGGGCTGGAGTATGTAAATAAGACTCCAGCCCTCGGTGCTGACCATTGTACAGCGTCTCGCCCCTTCCCTGACTGGCAGGCCCGGGGGCGGGAAGGAAACGAAACTAGGCCGCAAAAGCCGGGGACTCGATTTATAAGCGCTGCCGTCGTAAAAGCACGGTCAGCGCGGAAGTCCCCGGCGCACCACAAGTCTCATCCGCGCCGCAGCTTCTAGCAGCGGCCGGCGCGGCCGTTTCCCACACATTAACTCACTCAGCTAAGCTGCAGTGAGTATAGCCCCAGCGCGCAGCGCTGTTGTCCCCGGCGCACTAACACACCCAGCATGCTGGTGTGTGTGTGCGTGGTCTGTACGGGGACACAGAGTACCTTAACGTTGCAGGGCCTTGTCCCTGACGATACTCAGCTCCATTCCAGCAGGATCTCCGGGTCTGTGGATGGAGCCCGGCCTCAGAGCCTGGAGGCCGGTAAGATCCCACTTCACCCAGAGCCCTCAGAGGGATGGG
The DNA here is from genome assembly GCF_048569485.1 of Anomaloglossus baeobatrachus. Lineage (NCBI taxonomy): Eukaryota > Metazoa > Chordata > Amphibia > Anura > Aromobatidae > Anomaloglossus > Anomaloglossus baeobatrachus. Next base: position 22,290 of record NW_027443773.1, on the reverse strand, counting down.
GAAGGATGCAGCATGTGGGCTCCAGCCTCCGTACCCGCAATGGGTACCTCAACCTTAACAAACACCGCCGACAAAAGTGGGGTGAGAAGGGAGCATGCTGGGGGCCCAAGTATGGGCCCTCTTTTCTTCCATCCGACATAGTCAGCAGCTGCTGCTGACTAAACAGTGGAGCTATGCGTGGATGTCTGACCTCCTTCGCACAAAGCATAAAACTGGGGAGCCCGTGATCCCACGGGGGGTGTATATGCAGAAGGGGAGGGGCCTTACACTTTTTAGTGTAATACTTTGTGTGGCCTCCGGAGGCAGTAGCTATACACCCAATCGTCTGGGTCTCCCAATGGAGCGCCGAAGAAACACATTTTTTGATGCATTGTTTTGGCCACAGGGGGCATTTTTGTGGCTATGACAAAACTGCAGCATGCGGACATGCGCTAAGTTGGTACTGCTCGCTGTATCATACGCAGACTGTATGACTTGCTGTGATTAGATAAGCAGAGGATAACACACTCTGGGATTACACACAAGGCTCAATGGAGTGTATCACACAGGATGGGATTAGAAATACGCAGTATCTAATGTATATAAACAAAAAAGGATAAGAAGCCAACTCACTAATCCAGTGTAATGAATAAAATATATTTTATGATTAGAAATGGAAAAAATAAACTTCTCTGAATGTCATGGCGGAGTACGGCTCTGTTCACATTGCAGATTCTGACGCTCCGCCCGATGGTTTCTCTGGTGTCTGGGATCAACACATGCAGACTTGGGCATCGATCTGCTGTGTGCTGATTCATAGGCAGGCTAGCAAGAGTTAATCTCTGCTGATCTGCTTGCTCCTTTAACCCTTTAGTGACGGAGCTAATTTTCACCTTAATGACCAGACCAAATTTTGCAATTCTGACCAGTGTCACTTCATGAGGTTATAACTCTGGAACGCTTCAACGGATCCCGGTGATTCTGAGATTGTTTTTTCGTCACATATTGGACTTCATGTTAGTACCAAATTTAGGACAATATTTTTTGTGTTTATTTATGAAAAAAATTGAATATTGGCAAAAATTTTGAAAATTTAGCAATTTTCAACTTTTGAATTTTTATACCGTTAAACCAGAGATTTCTGTGACACAAAATAGTTAATAAATAACATTTCCCACATGTCTACTTTACATCAGCACAATTTTGGAAACAAAATTTTTTTTTGTTAGGAAGTTAGAAGAGTTCAAAGTTTATCAGCAATTTCTCATTTTTACATCAAAATTTACAAAACCAGTTTTTTAGGGACCACATCACATTTGAAGTGACTTCAATAGGCCTAGATGACAGAAAATACCCAAAAGTGACACCATTCTAAAAACTGCACCCCCCAAAGTACTCAAAACCACATTCAAGAAGTTTATTAACCCTTCAGGTGCTTCACATGAACAAAAGCAATGTGGAATGAAAAAAAGCAAAAATTAAATTTTACCTAAAAATGTTGCTCTAACCCAAATGTATTCACTTTTAGAAGAAATAACACAACAAAATGGACCCCAAAACTTGTTCCCCACTTTCTTATGAGCGCGCCGATACCCCACATGTGGTCAGAAACCTCTGTTTGGACAAATGGGAGGGCTCGGAACAGAAGGAGCAATATTTGAATTTTAGAAAGCAAATTTGGCTGAAATAGATTGTGGGCACCATGTTGCATTTACAGGTCCGCTAAGGTACCTAAACAGAAGAAATCCCTCACAAGTGACACCATTTTGGAAACTAGACCCCTCAAGGCTTCTATCTAGGGGTATAGTGAGCATTTTAGATCCACAGGTACTTCACAGATTTTGTTAACGTTACGTTGTCATATTGAAAATTTTAATAATTTTCTCAAAAATGTTGCTTTAGCATCAATTTTCTCACTTTTTCAAGAGGTAATTCCAAAAATTTGACCTCAAGGTTTGTTAACCACTTTTTTATGAGCGCGGTGATACCTCACATGTGGTCTGAAACCTTTGTTTGGACAAATGGGAGGGCTTGGAACGAAAGGAGCAATATTTGAATTTTAGAAAGGAAATTTGCCTGAAAAAGATTGCGGGCACCATGTCGCATTTGGAGGTCCCCTAAGGTACCTAAACAGCAGAAACCCCGCACAAGTGACCCCATTTTGGAAACTAGGCCCCTCAAGGAATTTATCTAGATGTTTGGTGAGTACCCTGAACCCTCAGGTGCTTCACAGAATTTTATAACGTTGAGCCATGAAAAAAAAAAAATAAAATTTTACCACAAAATTGTTATTTCAACCAGGTAGCTTTTTTTTTTACAAGAGTAAAAGGAAAAAATTCAGCATAACATTTATTGTGCAATTTCTCCTGAGTTTGGCGATACCTTATATGTGGTGGAAATCAACTGTTTGGGCGCATGGCAGGGCTCGGAAGGGAAGGAGTGCCATTTGACTGCAAAATTGGCTGGAATCAATAGCGGACGCCAGGTTGCATTTGGAGAGCCCCTGAGGTGCCTAAACAGTGGCGGTCCCCCACAAGTGACTTCATTCTGGAAACAAGACACCTCAAGGCTTTTATCTAGGTGTATAGTGAGCAGTTTGAATCCACGAGTACTTCACAGAATTTGATAAGCTTAGGTTGCCATATTGAAAATTTTCATTTTTTTCACAAAACTGTTGCTTTAGCATCAAATTTCTCACTTTTTCAAGAGACAACAACAAACCGTGGACCCCACAGGTTGTTATCCAATGTCTTATGAGCACAGGGATACCCCACATGTGGCCAAAAACCTCTGTTTGGATAAATGGGAGGGCTTGGAATGGAGGGAGCACCATTTGAATTCTGGAAAACTTGAAATAAATTGCGGGCACCATGTCACATTAGCAGGGCCCCTTGGGTACCTATACAGCAGAAACCCCCCACAAGTGACCCCATTTTGGAAACTGGATTTTATTCAGGAGTATAGTAAGCATTTTGAATCCACAGGTACTTCACAAAAATGTTGCTGTAGCAACAAATGTCTCACTTTTAGGCTATGTGGCCATGATCCAGCGACACGGCGTCTAGTACACAGTGTCAGCCTCCTGCAGAGATGTGAGTGTTGTCCACGGGAGAACGCAGCTGCCCATGCCCACGATTTGGGTTTAGGCCGCTGTGGAGCTCTATGCTACCTGCAGAGAACACTCATCTCCGCAGCATAAATTGACATGCTGAGGCTCGGGAAGCTGCGCCACAGGTCGGTTTATGCTGCGGAGAAAAGAAGCACATTGGGCATGAGATTTCTAAAAATCCTTCCACTGTGCTTCTACTGCACAACGCAGCGTTATGGACACAGGGAAAACACTCTGCACCCAAAACGCTGCAAACCCTGATTGTGGGCACACAGCCTAAAATGCTACAATGGATGAATGGATAGATGTCAAATAAATATAACGTCCCACCCCCTGCATATTCTAAGCTGGCGCCCTTTAGTGCCTTTCATGTGGCACTAAAGGGTGCCTAGCCTTGTATTTAGCCCCCCCAAAAAATTAATAATTAAAATAAACGACGTGGGGTCCCCCCTATTTTTGATAGCCAGCTAGGGTAAAGCAGACAGCTGTAGCCTGCAAACCACAGCTGACAGCTTCACCTTGTCTGGTGATCAATTTGGAGGGCTCCCCAGGCGTTTTTTTAAAAAAAAACAAAACGTGGGGTCCCCCCCAAATTAGATCACCAGCCAAGGTGAAGCGGACAGCTGGGGTCTGGTATTCTCAGGGTGGGAAGAGCCATGGTTATTGGACTCTTCCCAGCCTAAAAATAGCAGGCCGCAGCCGCCCCAGAAGTGGCGCATCCATTAGATGCGCCAATCCTGGCGCTTCGCCCCAGCTCATCCCGCGCCCTGGTGCGGTGGCAGACGGGGTAATATATGGGGTTGATACCAGCTGTAATGTCACCTGGCATCAAGCCCTGGGGTTAGTGATGTCACGGCATCTGAACAGATACCCGACATCACTAACCCAGTCAGTAATAGAAAAAAAAAAAGACAAAAAAAAAATTTATTTGAAAAAACACTCCCCGAAACATTCCTCTTTTACCAATTTATTGAAAATAAAGAAATTCCGGTCGCTGTAATCCATTTTGGAGGTCCCACGCCGACTCTGGATCTTCTAGAATATGGGGGGCACGTTCAGGGAACGTATCCCCCATTTTCTGGAAGAGCAAGCTCTCCATGAGCAGTGTGGGTGCAGTAATCTGAGAATACTGCACTCACACTGCCCCGGTCCAACCTAGGGCAGAGTGACCTGCAGTAACCTCATTCCAGAATATGAGGGGCACGCTCACAGAACGTACCCCCCATTTTCTGGAACAGCAGTCTCTCCATGTGAGGAGTGTGACTGCAGATTACCGCACTCACCCTCCCCCGGTCCACAGTGGAGTAGCTTGTGCAGTTGCGACGTCAGCAGGATCCCTGCTTGCAGGGATCCAGCTGACAGCCGCTGTCTGCGCATGCGCCGCCAGCATTGAAGAAGGAGGCGGCGATCGCGGGCCCGGAGCACCAGCAGCCAGGTAACGTATAACCGGGGGCTGGGGGGGGGTGACGGGGGGTGACCTAGTGGGACCTGGGGACACCTTTCTGCCGCATGTGACGTGTCACGTGCGGCAGAAAGAGCAGAATGAAGGCGGCCGCGCGCTGTGCGCCGCCATCTTCCACGCTCCGGAGGGGGGAGGGGGGTGGTGGCTCTGGAGAACCGGAGGGGGCTCCGGTGACCAGAGGGCTCCGGTGGACCGGAGGAGGGGTCAGGGGGAGGACATTTCCCTCCGATCTGAAATGTTTGATCATTTCAGATCGGAGGGAAATGACTGCAGAGCCGGCGCCGGCGGCAGTTTTCTGTGCGCTTCGGCGCCATTTTGGATGTCCGGTGGGGGTAGGGGTGGGGGGACTCTCCGGTACCGGGGGCTTTGGGGGCACTAGGGGGTTAGATTTCTTTCTCATCTGACATGTTTGATCATGTCAGATGAAAAAGAAATCAGTTTTACCGGCCATTTCTTTTTTTTTCATGTGTTCGTCGGTATACAGTGTATACCGCCGATCACATGATCGGGGTCCAAAAAAAACACCCCGATTCATAATCTGGGGGGTCTCAGCTACCCCCGGTAGCTGAAACCCCCGAGATTTTCGGTCGCTGGGGGGCGCTACAGGGTTTTTTCGGGCCGCCGCTTTAAAGCGGCGGAACAGAATAAGTACCCTGTTTTGCCGCCGCTTTAAGTCGTACGGCCGTCGTTATGAGGTTAAATAATAAATAACTGTATATGTCAGTTGCTAGGGTATACTGTATAAATATGACTGTTAGATTGCATCTACAGGTTAAACAATATGGTTATTGCCGTGATAGCTGTAGTACTCGGTGTTGCCCTAGATCAGGGGTGGGGAACCATTTTTCTGCCGGGGGTCATTTGGAAATTTCTACCAACCTTCGGGGGCCGCACAAAATTATCAACTTGAAAATTACCCCAATATATTTGGTCAAACAATTAACTCACTGTGGGGCTGGAGCTTGTACTCTTTGGTGCAGCTGTAATATTAGGCGATATTGATCTTGTTGCTTTTCACAACTGCTTTTCCAGGTTTCAGTTGGCTGGGACTGCTGTATATACATCACAGGGGAGGGTTGGGAGGAATATAGATCACTGGGGAGGCTGGGGGCATAGACATCACTGGGGGGTACATACATCACTGGGGGATACATACATCATTGATGGGGAGCACAAACATAGCTAGGGGGGCATAAACATTGCTGGGGAGGGCTGGGCGGAATATACATCACTAGGGAAGCAGCAGGGCATAGACGTCACTGGGGGTATATACACATCACTGGGATACACAGACATAGCTGGGGGGCACAAACATTGCTGGGGTTATATAAATAGCCGGGGGCAAACAGCCCTGGGGGATGCCGGAGGGACACAGACAGCCCTGGGGGCACAGAGAATGATGGGAGAGGCTGGAGGCACAGACAAATCAGGGGGACGCTGGGGGCACAGATGGCACAGAGAAGGATGGGAGAGGCTGAAGGCACAGACAGAACTGGGAGAGGCTCCGGGCACAGATATCACTGGGGAGACTGAGGGGGGCACAGATCACTGGGGAGACTAGGGGGACACAGATCATTAGGGGGGCATAGATCACTGGGGAGACTGGGGGGGGCACAGAACACTGGGGGGGCACAGATCACTGGGGAGACTGGGGGGCACAGGTCACTGGGGAGACTGGGGGTAGGCACAGAACACTGGGGGGGGCACAGATTACTGGGGAGACTGGGGGGCACAGATCACTGGGGGGGGCACAGATCACTGGGGAGCACAGATCACTGGGGAGACTGGGGGGCACAGATCACTGGGGGGGCACAGATCACTGGGGAGCACAGATCACTAGGGAGACTGGGGGGCACAGATCACTGGGGAGACTGGGGGGGCACAGAACACTGGGAGGGGGCACAGATCACTGGGGAGACTGGGCGGAGGCACAGAACACTGGGGGGGGCACAAATCACTGGGGAGACTGGGGGGGGGCACAGAACACTGGGGGGGGCACAGAACACTGGGGGGGCACAGATCACTGGGGAGACTGGGGGGCACAGATCACTGGGGAGACTGTGGGGCACAGATCACTGGGGAGACTAGGGGAGCACAGATCATTAGGGGGGCATAGATCACTGGGGAGACTGGGGGGGCACAGAACACTGGGGGGGGCACAGATCACTGTGGAGACTGGGGGGCACAGGTCACTGGGGAGACTGGGGGGAGGCACAGAACACTGGGGGGGGGCACAGATTACTGGGGAGACTGGGGGGCACAGATCACTGGGGGGGCACAGATCACTGGGGAGCACAGATCACTGGGGAGACTGGGGGGAACAGATCACTGGGGAGCACAGATCACTGGGGAGACTGGGGGGCACAGATCACTGGGGAGACTGGGGGGGCACAGAACACTGGGAGGGGGCACAGATCACTGGGGAGACTGGGGGGAGACACAGAACACTGGGGGGGCACAAATCACTGGGGAGACTGGGGGGGGGCACAGAACACTGGGGGGGCACAGAACACTGGGGGGGGGGCACAGATCACTGGGGAGACTGGGGGGCACAGATCACTGGGGAGACTGGGGGGCACAGAACACTGGGGGGGCACAGATCACTGGGGAGACTGGGGGGCACAGATCACTGGGGAGCACAGATCACTGGGGAGACTGGGGGGCACAGATCACTGGGGGGGCACAGATCACTGGGGAGCACAGATCACTGGGGAGACTGGGGGGCACAGATCACTGGGGAGACTCGGGGGGCACAGAACACTGGGAGGGGGCACAGATCACTGGGGAGACTGGGCGGAGGCACAGAACACTGGGGGGGGCACAAATCACTGGGGAGACTGGGGGGGGCACAGAACACTGGGGGGGGCACAGAACACTGGGGGGGGGCACAGAACACTGGGGGGGCACAGATCACTGGGGAGACTGGGGGGCACAGATCACTGGGGAGACTGAGGGGCACAGATCACTGGGGAGACTAGGGGAGCACAGATCATTAGGGGGGCATAGATCACTGGGGAGACTGGGGGGGCATAGATCACTGGGGAGACTGGGGGGCACAGATCACTGGGGAGCACAGATCACTGGGGAGACTGGGGGGCACAGATCACTGGGGGGGCACAGATCACTGGGGAGCACAGATCACTGGGGAGACTGGGGGGCACAGATCACTGGGGAGACTCGGGGGGCACAGACCACTGGGAGGGGGCATAGATCACTGGGGAGACTGGGCGGAGGCACAGAACACTGGGGGGGGGCACAAATCACTGGGGAGACTGGGGGGCACAGATCACTGGGGAGACTGTGGGGCACAGATCACTGGGGAGACTAGGGGAGCACAGATCATTAGGGGGGCATAGATCACTGGGGAGACTGGGGGGGCACAGAACACTGGGGGGGTCACAGATCACTGGGGAGACTGGGGGGCACAGGTCACTGGGGAGACTGGGGGGAGGCACAGAACACTGGGGGGGCACAGATTACTGGGGAGACTGGGGGGCACAGATCACTGGGGGGGCACAGATCACTGGGGAGCACAGATCACTGGGGAGACTGGGGGGCATAGATCACTGGAGAGCACAGATCACTGGGGAGACTGGGGGGCACAGATCACTGGGGAGACTGGGGGGGCACAGAACACTGGGAGGGGGCACAGATCACTGGGGAGACTGGGGGGAGACACAGAACACTGGGGGGGCACAAATCACTGGGGAGACTGGGGGGGGCACAAATCACTGGGGGGGCACAGAACACTGGGGGGGGCACAGAACACTGGGGGGGGCACAGAACACTGGGGGGGGCACAGATCACTGGGGAGACTGGGGGGCACAGATCACTGGGGAGACTGAGGGGCACAGATCACTGGGGAGACTAGGGGAGCACAGATCATTAGGGGGGCATAAATCACTGGGGAGACTGGGGGGGCACAGAACACTGGGGGGGGCACAGATCACTGGGGAGACTGGGGGACACAGGTCACTGGGGAGACTGGGGGGAGGCACAGAACACTGGGGGGGTACAGATTACTGGGGAGACTGGGGGGCACAGATCACTGGGGAGCACAGATCACTGGGGAGACTGGGGGGCACAGATCACTGGGGAGCACAGATCACTGGGGAGACTGGGGGGCACAGATCACTGGGGAGACTGGGGGGGCACAGAACACTGGGAGGGGGCACAGATCACTGGGGAGACTGGGGGGAGACACAGAACACTGGGGGGGCACAAATCACTGGGGAGACTGGGGGGGGGCACAGAACACTGGGGGGGCACAGAACACTGGAGGGGGGCACAGATCACTGGGGAGACTGGGGGGCACAGATCACTGGGGAGACTGGGGGGCACAGAACACTGGGGGGGCACAGATCACTGGGGAGACTGGGGGGCACAGATCACTGGGGAGACTGTGGGGCACAGATCACTGGGGAGACTGTGGGGGCATAGATCACTGGGGAGAAAGAGGGGCACAGAGAACTGGAGGTACAGAGCGCTGGGGGCACAGGCAGACCCGGATGAGCTTGGAGGTAGTTAGAGAACTGGGGAAGGCTGGGATCACTGAGCGCTGGAGGTGGCTGCGGGCACGGAGAGCTCTGCCGCCGGGCACAGAGAGGAGCAGCCGCCTTCGCCGCTGGGCACAGGGAGCCGCCGGGCACAGAGAGGAGCAGCCACCGCCGGGCACGGAACCGCCGCCGCAACCGCCGGGCACAGGGAGCCGCCGCCGCAACCGCCGGGCACAGGGAGCCACCGCCGCAACCGCTGGGCACAGGGAGCCGCTGCCGCAACCGCCGGGCACAGGGAGCCGCCGGCGCTGGGCACAGAGTGCTGCCCGGCACAGTAAGACCTGGGGGATGATTGGCAGTCAATCCTCTCCTTTTGATTTTAGCGCTCCTCACGCCGACCCCACCTACAAAGTATGTCCTCACGTAGGCAGTGCCAGCATGGGGACGTAGTCTTTCAGGTATAGGAAATGCAGCGTTCAGCATTGAACGCACTGTGTGGGGTTTTAAAGGGCCAGCAGCAAGTAATATGCGGCTGCCGCCCCAGCACTGCAGTCCCCGGGAATCAGCCCGGGGGCCGCAGAAAAAGTCGTTGCGGCCGCATACGGCTCGCGGGCCGGAGGTTCCCCACCCCTGCCCTAGATAGTAACTATTTCTGTCCCAGTCTCAGTCTGTATCTCTCGGTGTCTGTTTCTCTTTCTGTGTCTCTATCCCTTTGTCTGTCTCTTTCCCTGTCTGTCTCTATGTCTTTGTCTGTCTGTCTTTTTCCCTGTCTGTCTCTCTATCTCTTTTCCTATTTGTCTCTCTATCTCTTTCCCTGTTTCCCTGTCTGTCTCTGTACCTCTTTCCTTGTCTTTTTCTGTCTGTCTCTTTCCCTGTCTGTCTTTCCCTGTCTGTGTCTTTTTCTATCTTTTTGTCTGTCTGCCTCTTTGTCTGTGTCTATCTCCATCTGTCTGTCTCTTTGTCTGTCTTTTTGTCTGTCTCTTTCCCTGGCTGCATTGTGACACGCCAACATTCCATTCAAGGCATGGCTGCACATTCTTCTGAAGTTCTGGCTGCATTGTGTTCCCAGCTCCATTGACTTTAATGGAGACAGGTTTTTTGGTGAATAACTGTAAAGCATGGGGTTAAAATTTCCCCTCAAAACAGTTAATGACGTTCCCTGAGTCAAATGCGGATTCACACACACGTTGTTTTACATTTACACATGTATTTGTAACAAAGCTATTTGTCATTTATTCACATAGTCCTCATCTATGATTGCCGCCCCTTTATTTATTGTTGTGTACTTTTTTCTATTTTTAATCTCTTTACGTTGGATTTACAGATTAAAACAGCTGCAGTAAAGGGTACTTATTCCTTATCGCCAATAACAGCGGTAAGAAAAAAGTGAATTGCAACCCCCAGCGTCGGAAAATCTCTGGGGAGTCCTAGGCAATTACGATACTAGCAGTTTTTTCCTGCCCCCGGTCACGTCATCACCGTTATCTTACCTCGCACATGACATAATCAAACACATCAGATGGGAGATAAATGTCCTCCCCCGGTGTGGCCAAAGTCCACCCCTCCCCAGTCTCTCTCCTCTTCCTGATCTCCAAAAAGGCAGGCACATGAGTTGTGCATCTGTCACAAGCATCCTTCTCCGATTTCTGACATGTCAGATGAGACAGAAAAGTCCACCACAGGTCCCCACCTGTACCTTCTGCAGCAGTCCCCCGCGACCTCTCCTTCTGAAAAAAATGGCGGACTCATGCGCAGTGAGCCAGTTCTCAGACAGCTCTCTGCGAGCAAGGAGACTGAGCCCACTCCTCACATGACATGGAGTGCCTGCACTTCCAGAAAATGATGTATATGTTCGCTAAGCGTGCCCCCTTATCATGGATGACAGAGTTGTTGTGGGGGTCTCCAAAAGGGATTACGGCAGACCAAATTTTTTTTTTCTTTTCAATAATTTGGTGAAAAAGGGAATGTGGCAGGGAGGGTTTTGTTGTCTTTATGTTCTTTATTACTAAAAGGGTTAGTAGACGCCTCAAAATTACTAACCCCTGGGCTTCATGCCAGCTGACATTACAGCTGGTATCAACCCCTTATATTACCCCGTTTGCCACCGTTCCAAGGCAACGGGATTAGCGGGGAGAAAGTGCCAGGACTGGCGCATCTAATGGATGCACCACTTCTGGGGAGGCTGCAGCCTGCTATTTATAGGCTCGGAAAGGCCAAATAAACATGGTCCTTCCTATGAATGCAAGACCCCAGCTGTCCGCTTTAGCTTGGCTGGTGGTAACCCAATTTTTGGGGGGACCCCATGTTTTTCTTTTTAATTATTTATAAATAAATAAATAAATAAATGAATGAATGAATGAATGAATGAACAGATTGGGGAGACCTCTGCCAGGTGAAGCTAGCTGCTAGCTTCAGTGTGCAAAACAAGAATGCCGCGGAGACACCATCACGTGTTTCTCAACGCTGGCAGGAAACTAGCCAGGTCTTTCACCGGGAAGGAACAACCACGGGAAGGGCAGTCTCCAGTCAAGGAAACCGCCTATACCAAAACATGATCTCCCCGAGGTTAACCATCTTTACCTATGTAGTCTTCTACTAGGCATTGCTCCCACTAGCCAGTTTCCTACTCCACATTGATGAGGGACAAATACCCCGAAACAGCTGTCTGTGGATGGATACCACGTTTTGGTATAGGCGGTTTCCTTGACTGGAGACTGCCCTTCCCATGGTTGTTCCTTCCCAGTGAAAGACCTGGCTAGTTTCCTGCCAGCGTTGAGAAACATGTGATAGTGTCTCCGCGGCATTCTTGTTTTGCATATTTTCCCAGGGGGCCTTGTTCTAGTGTCAAAGCGTTGAGAAACACGTGATGGTGTCCCCGCGGTGTTGGATGTTGATCTCCCCGAGGTCAACCATCTTTACCTATGTAGCTTCAGTGTGCAGGCTGCAGCCATCTACTTTACCCTAGCTGACTGTTAAAAATGGGGGGGACCCCACGTAATTTTTTTAAATTATCTATTTTTTGGCTAAATACAAGACTGAACACTCTTTTATGCCAGTGAAACAGTGCCAGCATAAAAAATATTTAGGAGAGTTGGACATTATACATGTGTTTGACATCTATCTATCCATCCTAGCTTTGTAGGCTGTATGTACACAATAAGCACCTTAACGACCGCCGATAAGCCTTTTAACGGGGGAAGTTAAGGGTACTTATTCCTTTGCGACGCTTTTTAACAGCCGCTCAGGAAAAAGGGTATAGCGCCTTCCAGTTTGGAAAATCACCAGGATTTTAGTTACCAGTGGTAGATGAGACACTGGAGATCACGATCCGAGTCGGTTTTTCTGGTCCCCGGTCACGTGATCGCCATTTCATACTGTATACCAGTGACCACGTGGACGTTAAGGCAGTGGCAGTAAAAAGATGATGAATCTTCCATTTGGTATAATCAAACATATCTAATGGGAGATAAATGTCCTCCTCAGTCCCCCGGTGTGCCCAAAGTCTCCTCCTCCCTGACCCCGTCTCCCTCCCGATGATCTAACATGGCTGCTGCTGCACGAGTGGTGTGCCTGCCGCATTCATCCTCCTCCTCTGATTTCTGTGCAATCTGACATGACAGATGGAACAGAAAGGTTTTCCCAGGTCACCCTATGTCAGGCTGCCACCCCTCTGGTCCTTCCGTACATGATGCAGCTCTGATCCCCCGTGACCCCTCCTTCGCCTTGTCTTCAGAAGAAATTGTGATGCCTCTGGACTAGTCAGGTCGTCACAGGGTACTGCACGCTCTTTATCTCCCAGTGTAGGGCTCAACCCCCCTTTGGTTCTTGGTTCCCAACTTGCAGCACTGCCTCCACCAGCATCTAAAAATCCTAATCACAACTCGCACCACACCCTGTCAGGAACACCAGTGGGCTGCTAAGCTGGAATAGGGCCGCCCACCTAGGGGTCAGGCAGGGAGGTGGGAGGTGACAAGTCAGAACAGTGGTAGCCCTCGAGCTGTGAGGAGCGCGAAGGAAGCTGGGAGTTGGAGCTCCCAGAGGAAAACGTAGATTGGGTTGCAGACGGTGGTCTGGACCCGGAGGAAGCGGAGACCCGGTCGCGGGAGATTGGGACTGGGTGCTGGCTTAGTCAAGGAGGACGGTCGGCAGCTGCAGTCCAATAGCCGGTCTGGGGCCAAAAGCACGTCGGGGTACTGGACCCTAGGTCAGGAAGAAGCTTCATGCAACCCGGCAATTAACCTGCGGAGGACAGGGCCTTTATGGACTGTTCCCATGAAGCTCAGAGATCGGAGGGCACTAGCGCAATGAGGGGGATAGGGCTTTCCAACCAAAGCAGCCCACAGAAATCCCAAGCGTGAGCTCCTGAGAGCAAGTGTGACGCCCTGGCCTATCAGGACGTCACAGGGTATTGTGCAGTCTTCCCTTATGCACAGTATCCACCTCCTCCTTGGTTATGTGTCCCCAGCTAAGTGGTGTTGTCAACAACAGTTAGTAAATCCTAGGAACACTCTGAACCACACCCAATAGACACACCAGTGGACGGCCTGAGTGGAATAGGGTCGCCAACTTGGGGGGGTTGGTTAAGGGGAGGTCAGGAGTGTCAGGAGCAGTTCAGAACAGAAGTAGATCCCAGTGAGAGAGGAGCTGGGGAGTGGGAGCTTCCAGAAGAGAAGTTGAGTAGTAGCTCTCGGTGAGAGAGGAGGTCAGGAGCTGGGCTCCTTGGAAGTCACTAGGTAACAGACGGTGGTCTGGACCTAGTAGGAGCTGGACTCCCGGTCGCATGGGGATCGTGATAAGGGGCACGGTACTGCCGAGGGAGCAGCCGGCGGCCTTGTACCATCTCCCGGGCCGGGCCCAGGGCACGACGGGGTACGTGGACCCTAGGTCAGGAAGGAGCTTCAGGCAACCTGACAATTAGCCCGACGAGAACGGAGCCTTCAAGATCCGCTCTCCACCCGCTCCAGAATCGGGGTACTAGCGCAACGAGGGGGATAGGACTTTCCACAAAACGGTCCAGAAAATCCCAAGCGTGAACCCTGAGAGCAAGCTCCCACAGTTAGCCATACTGCGGAGCAGGACCCGGCTAGTTTCAAGCTACCAGGACCACCAGAAAAGTGAACAAAGTGCCAAGAAGAAGGTTACAGACCATCAGACAGCACCACTGGGGACGGGACCCAAAATAGCTCCCCTCATTGGCAGCGGTGTACAGAACTTTGGTTTATCTGGTTGTCGGTGTCAGCTTTATGGACTGAGTGAGTACATAAGGGACCCCCTTCACTCCCCACGGCACTCCCCAAGCACTATCACTGAGTCCCGAGGCATCCCCCCTACCCGTGGAGGGTCCTAACATCTGGCTTCCCCCTGTCTTCACCCCCGGGTACTCCCAACAGCAGCAGTGGTACTCTCAGATTACCACAAACCACGGGTGGCGTCACGAACTATCACAATCCCCTATAAATACCCCCTTTTATTCGAGTGGCTGCACGACCCCCGGGTCCGGAGACCCATCGAGCCACTGCGGATCCGGATCCGAGCAGCCCGGCTGCTTCCACGGGGGCGGCACACAAGCTCCTCTGCTACCCATAGTAGGGAGCAGGGCACGGACAGCTCCAAGCTTACGGGCCACCTGAACACTTTCAATTCTGTGCACACAGGCAGGTTATGGACCACCAGGTAGTGCTGCAAGAGATGGAACCCAGACGAGCTCCTCCCAAGAGGGCAGCGACACCCAGAGACTTGGTTTACTACGTTGTCAGTGTCTGCTTTCCTTTTGAGTGAGTACCTGATTAACCACCGCTACCAGCAAGCCTGCGCTTCCCCTGCAATCCATCCCACCATCCATGGTCCCGGGGCCTTTCCCTACCCGTGGAGGGTAACGTTATCTGGCTGCCCCATTTTATCGCCCCGAGTACTCCCAACGGCAGCGGTGGTACTCCCTATTACCGCACACCACGGGTGGCATCACAAACTATCTAACTCCCCTGTAAATAAGCCCCCATCACGTTTCGGAGTGATCCCAAGCCCCCGGGTCCGGAGACCCTCGAGCCAAGAGTAGCGACACCCGGATCCGAGTGGTTCAATCGCTGCTGGGGCGGTACATGTCCGAGAAAAATGATGGCCGCATGTGCAGAGAGGCTCTCAGCCGGCTCACTGTGCGCAACGCAGTGATGTTACTGCAGCTCACACTGCCTTCAGTTGGACCGGGGTAGTGTGAGTGCAGTATTCTCAGGTCAATGCACCCACACTCCTAACATGCAGTGCTGCACTTCCAGAAAATAGGAGATGTGTTCCCTGAGTGTGCCCCCCTTATTCTGGAATAAGGTTACTGCAGGTCACTCTGCTTTTGGTTGGACCAGGGCAATGTGAGTGCAGTATTCTCAGGTCACTGCAACCACACTGCTCAAATGGAATGCTTGCGCTTCCAGAAAGAAGGGAATTTTGTTACTTACCGTAAATTCCTTTTCTTCTAGCTCCTATTGGGAGACCCAGACGATTGGGTGTATAGCTACTGCCTCCGGAGGCCACACAAAGCATTACACTAAAAAGTGTAAGGCCCCTCCCCTTCTGGCTATACACCCCCAGTGGGATCACTGGCTCACCAGTTTTAGTGCAAAAGCAAGAAGGAGGAAAGCCAATAACTGGTTTAAACAAATTCACTCCGAGTAACATCGGAGAACTGAAAAACCGTTCAACATGAACAACATGTGTACCCGAAACAACCCAAAAATCCCGAAGGACAACAGGGCGGGTGCTGGGTCTCCCAATAGGAGCTAGAAGAAAAGGAATTTACGGTAAGTAACAAAATTCCCTTCTTCTTCGTCGCTCCATTGGGAGACCCAGACGATTGGGACGTCCAAAAGCTGTCCCTGGGTGGGTAAAGAAATACCTCATGTTAGAGCTGCGAAGCCAGCCCTCCCCTACGGGGAGGCAACTGCCACCTGCAGGACTCTTCTACCTAGGCTGGCGTCCGCCGAAGCATAGGTATGCACCTGATAATGTTTGGTGAAAGTGTGCAGACTCGACCAGGTAGCTGCCTGGCACACCTGTTGAGCCGTAGCCTGGTGTCATAATGCCCAGGAAGCACCCACGGCTCTGGTAGAATGGGCCTTCAGCCCTAATGGAACCGGAAGCCCAGCAGAACGGTAGGCTTCAAGAATTGGTTCCTTGATCCATCGAGCCAGGGCGGCCTTAGAAGCCTGCGACCCTTTGCGCTGACCAGCGACAAGGACAAAGAGTGCATCCGAACGGCGCAAGGGCGCCGTACGGGAAATGTAGATTCTGAGTGCTCTCACCAGATCTAACAAATGTAAATCCTTCTCATACCGATGAACTGCATGAGGACAAAACGAAGGCAAGGAGATATCCTGATTAAGATGAAAAGAGGATACCACCTTCGGGAGAAACTCCTGAATGGGGCGCAGCACTACCTTGTCCTGGTGGAAGACCAGGAAGGGAGTCTTGGATGACAGCGCTGCCAGCTCAGACACTCTCCGAAGAGATGTGATCGCTACCAGAAAAGCCACTTTCTGGGATAGTCTAGAAAGTGAAACCTCCCTCAGAGGCTCGAAGGGCGGTTTCTGGAGGGCAACTAGTACCCTGTTCAGATCCCATGGATCTAACGGCCGCTTGTACGGGGGAACGATATGGCAAACCCCCTGTAGGAACGTGCGCACCTTAGGAAGGCGTGCCAAACGCCTCTGAAAAAAGACGGATAGCGCCGATACCTGACCTTTAAGGGAGCCGAGCGCCAAACCTTTTTCTAACCCAGATTGCAGGAAAGAAAGAAAGGTAGGCAATGCAAATGGCCAGGGAGACACTCCCTGAGCAGAGCACCAGGATAAGAATATCCTCCACGTTCTGTGGTTCTTAGCGGACGTGGGCTTCCTAGCCTGTCTCATGGTGGCAACGACCCCGTGGAATAATCCTGAAGACGCTAGGATCCAGGACTCAATGGCCACACAGTCAGGTTCAGGGTCGCAGAATTCCGATGGAAAAACGGCCCTTGGGACAGTAAGTCTGGTCGGTCTGGTAGTGCCCACGGTTGGCCGACCGTGAGCTGCCACAGATCCGGATACCACGCCCTCCTCGGCCAGTCTGGGGCGACGAGTATGACGCGGCTGCAATCGGATCTGATCTTGCGTAGCACTCTGGGCAAGGGTGCCAGAGGTGGAAACACATAAGGGAGCCGGAACTGCGACCAATCTTGCACTAGGGCGTCTGCCGCCAGCGCTCTTTGATCGCGAGACCGTGCCATGAAGGTTGGGACCTTGTTGTTGTGCCGGGACGCCATTAGGTCGACGTCCGGCCTTTCCCAGCGGCGACAGATTGTCTGAAACACGTCCGGGTGAAGGGACCATTCCCCTGCGTCCATGCTCTGGCGACTGAGGAAGTCTGTCTCCCAGTTTTCTATGCCGGGGACGTGAACTGCGGATATGGTGGAGGCCGTGGCTTCCACCCACATCAGAATCCGCCGGACTTCCTGGAAGGCTTGCCGACTGTGTGTCCCTCCTTGGTGATTGATGTATGCCACCGCTGTGGAGTTGTCCGACTGAATTCGGATCTGCTTTCTTTCCAGCCACTGCTGGAAAGCTAGTAGGGCAAGATACACTGCTCTGATTACCAGAACATTGATCTGAAGGGTGGACTCCTGCTGAGTCCACGTACCCTGAGCCCTGTGGTGGAGAAAAAACCGCTCCCCACCCTGACAGACTCGCGTCTGTCGTGACCACCGCCCAAGACGGTGGTAGGAAAGATCTTCCCTGTGATAATGAGGTGGGAAGAAGCCACCATTGCAGAGAGTCCTTGCCGTCTGAGAAAGGGATACTTTCCTGTTCAGGGATGTTGACTTCCCGTCCCATTGGCGGAGAATGTCCCATTGAAGTGGACGCAGATGAAACTGCGCAAACGGAACCGCCTCCATTGCCGCCACCATCTTCCCGAGGAAGTGCATGAGGCGTCTTAAGGAGTGCGACTGACCTTGAAGGAGAGTCTGCACCCCAGTCTGTAGTGACCGCTGCTTGTCCAGCGGAAGCTTCACTACCGCTGAGAGGGTATGAAACTCCATGCCAAGATACGTTAGTGATTGGGTCGCGACAGGTTTGACTTTGAGAAGTTGATGATCCACCCGAACGTCTGGAGAGTCTCCAGCGCAACATTCAGGCTGAGTTGGCATGCCTCTTGAGAGGGTGCCTTGACAAGTAGATCGTCCAAGTAAGGGATCACAGAGTGTCCCTGTGAGTGCAAGACTGCTACCACTGCCGTCATGACCTTGGCGAACACCCGTGGGGCTGTCGCCAGCCCGAATGGCAGAGCTACGAACTGAAGATGGTCGTTTCCTATCACGAAACGTAGAACAACATTGGTGCTCTGTAGCAATCGGCACGTGGAGATAAGCATCTTTGATGTCTATTGATGCTAGTCCTTGAGACATTGAGGCAATGACGGAGCGGAGGGTATCATCCGGAACCGCCTGGCCTCCACGTGCTTGTTGAGCAGTTTTAGGTCCAGAACGGAACGGAAAGAGCCATCCTTTTTTGGCACCACAACCAGTTTGGAGAAAAACCGTGTCTTGTTCCTGAAGAGGAACCGGGATTACCACTCCTTCTGCCTGCAGAAGAGCATCTGCTCGGTGGGGAGGTGGGGACGTTCTGAAGAATCGAGTCGGAGGACGAGAACAGAACTCTGTCCTGTGCACGTGGGCACACTGTCCCCCACCCACCGGTCTGTGACCTGTGGCAGCTAAATGTCGCCAAAGGCGAGCGAGTCTGCCATCAACCGCGGATGCGGAGAGATGAGAGAGCTGAGAGTCATGAGGAGACCGCCTTGGTAGCGGTTCCTCCGGCTGCCTTCCTTGGGCGTGATTGAGCCCGGCCGGAAGCTGAGCCCCTCTGAGGCTTTTCAGCCGTTTTGGACGAGGACAATTGGGACCTGCCCGAGCCTGGGAAGGACCGAAACCTCGACTGTCCTTCCAGGACAGCATTAATAGGGTAAGTCGCAATGCAGACATTGCGAGGTTACGGACGCCCCTGCGGCACAGATGTACATGTGCTCAAGACCAGCTGCGCAAGAACAGCTGAAAAGCTTAGGGTGCCCATACGGCTGTGAATGCCGGAGCAACCGACACGCCGATAGCCTCATAGACAGATTTCAACCAGAGTCCATCTGTCTGTCAATGGCATCTGTAAGTGAAGTCCCATCTCCACTGCAACTATGGCTCTAGCCGCAAGCCTGGAGATTGGAGAATCCCCCTTTGGACCCTGGGTCCAACGCCTGACCACGTCAGGGGGAAAGTGATAACGTGTATCCTTAATACGTTTGGAGAAAACGCTTATCTGGGAAGCGTGGTGTTCCTGGACTGCTTCTCTGAAGACAGCGTGGCCAGAACAATACTCAATATACGTTTGAGCTACTGAAAATGGGACTTCTCCTGCTGTGAAGCTGACTCCTCCCCTGGGGGAGCTGAGGGAGAAAAGATCCAACATTCCATTGATGGACGCTATAGGATCAGTCCTTATGGCGTCACCATCCGGTGTATCCGGAGTGAGAGCGGTGTCAGGATCAAAGTCCTGATGAGCTACGTCTGCCTCATCATACAGAGAGTTTTCCTGGGACCCCCCCCGGAGCACCGATTTTATTCCAAATGAGGGTGGCCAGGGAGCAATGATCCAGATTGCCCATGGCCTGTCCGGACTGCAAGTCTCTATCCCATTGCAACTCCGTCCCTGTCCTTGGACAGGGTTGAGAGGTGGTTCTTTTGGCCACGTCAAGTAGAGACCCCGGCTGACCAAGTGCTACAGGGGAGCATTGCACACAATGGGGTTCAGTGCCGTGGAACAGTATCACATGCAGTAAAAACAGCATCGAAAGCCTGTGTTGCTTATATGCTGCTGCCGACTTATAGAGCCAGAATGGCGACCGTACAGTGCAATGTATATCATACAAGCATAAAGTACAAATGAACACTGCAGCACATGCAATACAAGCAGCATAGAAAGCCTGCTTTTCTGCTGCTGTAGACTAGCCGTCTAGGGGAATATAGCCCAGAATAGCGACCATACAGTGCAATGTATAGCATACAAGCATAAGTACAAATGAACACTGCAACACCTGCAATACAAGCAGCATAGAAAAAAACCTGTGCCTCAGCACCCTTGCTTTTCTGCTGCTGTAGTCTAGCCATTGTATGGCGAATATAGCCAAGACTAGCGACCGTACAGTGCAGTGTATAGCATACAAGCATAAATACACATGAACACTTCAGTACGTGCAATACAAGCAGCATAGAAAGCCTGTGCCTTAGCACCCATGCCTTCCTGCTGCTGATGTGTCGCCATCTAAGAGGGCATATAGCCCAAAATAGCGACCTATGCAGTGTAAGCATAAAATACAAATGGACAAACTGCGGTATTTAGTGTCAGCACTTCAGGTGCCGCTTACCGCCCGCCTATAAGCGGGTGTGTGGTCGCCCTAGTCCTGTGCCTGGTTGCCCAGAGTCCGTTCTCTCAGCTCGGACTGCAGTAATGGCTGCCGGCGTCCTTCTCCAGCTCGTGTGAGTAGGGGCGGGCCGTGGGCGTGCCCCAAGTCAGAGCGGGAAACCGGCGTCCCACAGTGTCCAGTGAGAGGGCTGGAGCATGTAAATAAGGCTCCAGCCCTCGGCGCTGCTGATTGTACAGCGTCTCTCCCCTACCCTGATTGACAGGGTGGGGGCGGGAACGAAGCGGAGCTAGGCCGCAAAAGCCGGGGACTGGATTTATAAGCGCCGCCGCCGTAAATGCGCGGTCGGCGCTAAGTCCCCGGCGCACTACAAGTCCCAGCCGCGCCGCCGCTCCCGGAGCGTCCGGCGCGGTAGTTCCCAATAAATAAAGTCACTCAGCTAGGCTGCAGTGACTGTAACCCTTTACTGTCCCCGGCGCACTAGCACACCCAGCAAGTCTGGAGTGTGCTGTGCCTGTGTGTACGGGGACACAGAGTACCTGAATGGTGCAGGGCCATGTCCCTGAACGGCACTCCCGCTCCACATCCAGCAGGTTCAATGGGTCTGTGGATGGAGCCCGGCCTCAGGGCTTTGGGGCCGGTAAGATCCCACTTCCTCAGAGCCCCTCAGGGGGATGGGGAAGGAAAACAGCATGTGGGCTCCAGCCGCCGTACCAGCAATAGGTACCTCAACCTTACAAACCACCAGTGGGGTGAGAAGGGAGCATGCTGGGGGCCCCATATGGGCCCTCTTTTCTTCCATCCGATATAGTCAGCAGCTACTGCTGACTAAACAGTGGAGCTATGCGTGGATGTCTGACCTCCTTCGCACAAAGCCGAAAACTGGTGAGCCAGTGATCCCACTGGGGGTGTATAGCCAGAAGGGGAGGGGCCTTACACTTTTTAGTGTAATGCTTTGTGTGGCCTCCGGAGGCAGTAGCTATACACCCAATCGTCTGGGTCTCCCAATGGAGCGACGAAGAAATGTTGAATACGTTCCCTGCGCCTTCATATCCTGGAACACAGAGTTGTCGTGGGACCTCCAAAATGGATTACAAGGCATCAGACTTTTTTTTAATAAATTGGTGAAAAAGGGAATGTGTTTTCAAATAAAAAACATATTTGTAGTCTAATTTTTTTTATTATTATTCACTAGGTTAGTGATGTCGGGTATCTGATAGATGCTGTAACATTACTAACCCCAGGGCTTGATGCAAGGTAACATTAGAGCTGGTATCAACCCCTTATATTAACCCGTTTGCCACCACACCAGGACAACGGGATGAGCAGGGGAGAAGAGCCAGGATTGGTGCATCTAAAGGATGTGCCACTTCTGGGGTGGCTGCAGCCTGCTATTTTTAAGCTGGGAAGGGCCAATAACCGACGACAAGGCATACCTATTTTTGCCGGGACTCATTCCAAAAACTCCTGCATCTGGGCTAAAAAAAAACTACATGAAATGGGCAGGTTGGATCCAGTTAAATGAAAACGTTCAGTCTGGAGGGCAGAGTGCTCAGTCATAAACAGGTGCATGCAGAAAATTTTTGCAACTTTGTTGAATTTTCAGCGTGCAACTTTTCACACCTATTGGATGTGCTGGTCAGTCTTTTTATATTAGTATTACATTCCTTTCTGACAGAACACTCCTCCGCACTCCAGCCTGAGCTTTTTATTTAGCTGGATGCTACCTGTCCATTACATGTAGGTTATTTAACCCAGATAAAGGCGTATTAGGATAGGGTCCCGGCAAAAAGAGATACACCTTGTTGTAG
>NW_027443772.1:17500-35554 GCF_048569485.1 Anomaloglossus baeobatrachus | reverse complement strand
ACAAGGCTCAGCATCCTCCATCCAATAGTGCATGCAGGAGAGCAGACAGCAGCTGTCGAACTACAAGGCTCAGCATCCTCCTTCCAGGACTGTATGCAGGATTTCTTTGCCCCCCAAACAAAAAAAATGACGTGGGCTTCGCCATATTTTTGCATGCTAGCCGAGTACAGCAGGCAGGTACGGGCTGCCCCCAACCCCCAGCTGCCTATTTGTACCCGGCTGGGAACCAAAAATATAGAGAAGTCCCTTTTTTTTTTTTTAATTATTTCATGAATTTCATGAAATAATTAAAAAAAAAAAAGACGTGAGCTTCGCCTAATTTTTGTGTCCAGCCGGGTACAACTAGGCAGCTGGGGATTGGAATCCACAGTGCAGGGTGCCCATGCTTTCTGGGCACCCCCGCTGCGAATTGCAGTCCGCAGCCACCCCAGAAAATGGCGCTTTCATAGAAGCGCCATCTTCTGGCGCTGTATCCAACTCTTCCAGCTGCCCTGATGCTGGGTGGCTCACTGGGTAATAATGGGGTTAGGGCTAGCTGTATATTATCAGCTGGCCCTAAGCCCGAAATTCATGGTGTCACGCCAATATTAGACATGGCCACCATGAATTTCTAGTAAAGATAAAAAAGAAACCACAACACACAGAAAAATATTTTTATTAGAAATAAAACACAACACAATTAGTGACTCCATCTTTATTGAAATAAAGAACCCCCCTCCGCAGTAATCCTGGGTCAAGGGTCCCGCGCCGTCCAATCCGGATCCAATATCATCTGATCGGTTTGCTGGAAAGCAAAGCGATCAGATGATGTGTCAGGATCAAGTGCCTGAATCACAAGACACAGCAGCTGATTGTATAAAAGCCGTTTATACAATCAGCAGATGCATCGGTGCAAAAAAAAAATAAATAAAAATACTCATGTGCTGATTACCGGCAGCTCCTGCAGCGGAGCCTGATCCTGTCCGATCGCTGCAGGAGCTGCCGGTAATCAGGGATGAAGTCTCCTGACGCATCTGCTGATAGCTTAAACCGGCCGGCCGCTGGCGTCAGCCCGAGACTTACGATCAGCTGACGCGTCAGGTGACTGCATCAGGTGATCCATCGCCAGGTCCTGTATCCTGCAGGCATACGCACCCAGGGAGAATGCACGCACCCGGAGCGGCGGTACCGGGAGGAGATGGGAGCGGGCATGACACCGGGGGTCTGCAGACAGGTGAGTATGACTGACTTTTTTTTTTTTTTTTTTTTTTTTTTACTGTTCACTTTTGATTTTGCAGCCGCTTCCACCTCCCGCCCAGACATGGTGCCGCACGGCAGCATACATGCACAGGACTGGAGGTGGAAGCGGCGGTGACGGTACCGGGAAGATTCACGCTTCTGTGTTTATTGACAGAAGGAATCCTCTTCCTGTACACGTCACTTTACTACCCACCTCCTGCGTTTATAGCTGCGTTTTTGGTCTTACAAACGCACTAAAACGCACCAAAACGCAGCTATTTGCGTTTCTCATTGCGTCTTTCAACATCCCATTGCACTCAATGGATGAAAAGCGCAGTGAAAAACGCGGGAATAATTGACATGCTGTGTTTTTGTGGCACCACAAAAACGCAGCTGAAAAAAAACGCTGTGTGCAGACAGCAAAAATGAAAACCCATAG
Source organism: Anomaloglossus baeobatrachus (assembly GCF_048569485.1). Classification (NCBI taxonomy): domain Eukaryota; kingdom Metazoa; phylum Chordata; class Amphibia; order Anura; family Aromobatidae; genus Anomaloglossus; species Anomaloglossus baeobatrachus. The sequence goes on along the minus strand of NW_027443772.1, from coordinate 33,897 downwards.
ACTTTGCTGGGGAAGCAAAGTCATGCAGTTTTCTGAGCAAAAACGCACCCGAAAACTGTGCAAAAACGCCGAGAAAAACGCACTGTGTGAACTTACCCTAACTGTAAAGAACCCTTTCCTATTTAGCTGTAGGAATCGCTTTTCTTCCACTCGCAGTGAGTGCCCCCTGGTCCTTAGTATTGTCTTTGGAAGGAATAAGTCATGTGCCAGTCCTTTATATTGACCACACAGGTATTTATACATATAAATGAGATCTCCTCTGAGACGTCAGTTTTTTTTTTTTTCCTTGTAATGCACTCGGATAGTAAACTGCAGTGTTTGCAGGTGTTGTCTTTGGAGTTTGCTGATGTTCATAGAGATGTTGGGGGTGGTAGTCTCGCCCCAGCCGGCGGGTCTGCAGGTAGCCACCCATTCTTATAGGACATTAGACGCGTTAATAGGGCGAATTGCGCTTTATGGCCTTTATTATTGCTCGTATTGATGTGGAGGTCGGAGGAGAGCGCTAAACATTATCGACATTGTATGTAAAGTCACACGACAGGTTTGTTGGAGATGAGACATTTTTAGGGTGACTACCCTTTTTTTTTCTGTATGGGGGTGGCCACAAGATCTGCATGTCACTATAGTGGTCCCACTATGCGCCGTACGGAAAGGCTGAGATGCTGCTGTCACCCGTACACACCGAACACAAGTGTCACATATTCATCATTTAATTAGGTTTTCATCTGTTTATTAGCCCAGAAGTGATAATGTGTGAGCATTGTGTTGACGGCAACACAAAGGTAAACAAAAATATTAGAGCTGAGCAAAAAAAATTGCAGGACCCTGGTGCCGCAGCCACTTTGGTAGCCCATTGCCGCCAGACCAAAGACCTGCCTGTCTTCTCCTAGCTGCCGGCATGCCCAGTGTGACACCGCGCCTGCTGACCGGAAGAGTCGCCTTCCGGGGAGGTAGGAGGAGGACTCTGGTCTGGGGGCACTGGGCCAGGCTCCTCCCAAATTTATTTATTTTTTTGCTCAATTCTAGAAGATTTAACTCCGGCATGGCTCGTCCCATTATTTTCCTCCGGGCTGTCAATAAGCAGGTCACTTTAATTTTGGGAATATTAATGCAAAATGCTAATTGATTGTTACTGACTGTTCGCAGTGTGAATACTAACCCCCTGTTTATTTCTCGTCTTGTCTCCAGTAGGGATATGTCCTCAGCACCAACCACTCCTCCATCAGTGGATAAAGTAGACGGATTTTCACGGAAGTCCGTCAGGAAAGCCCGGCAGAAGAGGTCGCAGAGCTCTTCACAGTTCAGGTCTCAGGGCAAGCCTATAGAGTTAACGCCTCTGCCCCTGCTTAAAGGTGAGTGAGCGCACCCTGCGCGGGGGGGTGGTACCACCATAGAGACTTACCAGGAGGACAGGTGAAAGTCTGCACTTTGGATGCAGACCACTCGACCTGTTTGAGAAACATCATAGACCCCCCAAATGCTGAATAGACACCCTTATTTCTATGTAGAATTAAATACCGAAGCCCCCTTTTATACATTACATCGGTGGCTGATGCCGTCACATGGTTCAATTAGCTTTAAGGTACGAGAGTTATTCCTGACATTAAAACGTATCACCTATTAAAGGGATAGATGATAGCTTGTGGACTTCTGGGGCTCTGATCTCTGGGATCTCCCGAGAATAACCCTATAGAGCGCCCCGTGTGGTGGGACGTCCGGCAGCACCCATGCTCCACTGCTACATTCATTACTTGAAATGTTTGGAAATGCGCCGGGATTTGTGATTGGTGGAGACTAAAACCATCTCACAGCCATATATTGGGCCTGCAAATGCGGCTAATCTGCAGCACCAGACAAAGCCATGTGTGTAAGGGTATGTGTGCAAGGAGAAGTGGTGAATGAGCAGCTCGTGTGCACCTCTGCAGACCGTGCCTGGATGTCTCCGGCAGTCCCATAGGCAATGAAGGGGATAGGAGGTCAATCATGTGCACCTCTGCTCTGAAGGCAATTCCTGGCCGTCTTCGGCAGTCTCATAGGCAATGAATGGAGCAGATGTCTATCATGTGCACCTCGACTCTGAAGCCAATACCTGGCTGTCTTTGGCAATCCCATAGACAATGAATGGGAGGGGAGGCAGATCATGTGCACCTGTGCCCCGAGGACAATGCCTGGCTGTCTCTGGCATTCCCATAGGCAATGAATGGGCCAGAGCTCGATCATGTGCACCTGTGCCCTGAGGACAATGCCTGGCTGTCTCTGGCAGTCCCATAGACAATGAATGGAGCGGTGATGTGCATTCTCAAGCTGCGCTGCAGTCAGGTGGTGGATTGCAGACTTGAGGTCCTCGGGATCAGTGGGGGCATCAGCGGTCAAAACCCCAGTGATAACATAATATAACTTCATATTATCCCCTATCCTGTCGATAGAGGAGAACTTATTAACTTAACACAACCCCAAAAAGAGTTGGAACCCTTTAGCGGTGAGGAGCGGCTGTGTCTGATCCTGTGAGCGCTGTGCAGTAATCCCCCGATCACAATGACCTCTTTCTGACCAGTAGAATCCCTCCGTCTTCTTAATTATCGCACCCGGTGTAATTCTTCTTATTTGCAGCATAAATCAGAGCCGACCTATTTACACCATCGTCAGGTGTCTGATAATGGAGCCTATGTACTGCCGGCGTATTTCCTCCTGGGGCCATATCTGTAAAGGAGAATATTCTTATCACGTGTGCTCAGGATAAGTCATATGTGTAATACACTTCTGATCGCTCGGCCCGCTGATCACCAGGACAGGAGCCCCCCGTTCATCAGTATGGAGGCGTGTGAATACAGATGAGCGGGCACGGCGCCTCTCCATGGCAGAGACAGGCAGGTACAATGCAGAAATGCTCAGCTCCTATTGCAAGGATGGATGATAAATGCAGAATTGTGGAAACATTGTTTCCCCTAGAGTGACGTATAGCAGCATTTGTTTATTGCTCTCCTGTAATAATGAAAAAAGTAAACTTTGCATGTCTGAGGCTTTCAAAGGTGCAGATTGGCCCGGTAGGTGTGACTTTTAGCATATTGCATGTCTGAACTTGTATGGAGCCATAAGACAATCATGCACATGGGGCCTTTAGTTCGCTTAGGAAATTGAAGGGATTTTCCTGAGCACCAATACATTGTAATCTGCCTACTGCTAAGAGCCAAAAAAGAAGAAAAATGTAGGGATTGTTCACATCAGAGAACTGATTTAGGGAGAAAAGAGTGCTGGAGTACCCAGTGCACAGACACCTCCCCCTGCCTTCCCGCTGCGCAGGCACCTCCCCCTGCCTTCCCGCTGCGCAGGCACCTCCCCCTGCCTTCCCGCTGCGCAGGCACCTCCCCCTGCCTTCCCGCTGCGCAGGCACCTCCCCCTGCCTTCCCGCTGCGCAGGCACCTCCCCCTGCCTTCCCGCTGCGCAGGCACCTCCCCCTGCCTTCCCGCTGCGCAGGCACCTCCCCCTGCCTTCCCGCTGCGCAGGCACCTCCCCCTGCCTTCCCGCTGCGCAGGCACCTCCCCCTGCCTTCCCGCTGCGCAGGCACCTCCCCCTGCCTTCCCGCTGCGCAGGCACCTCCCCCTGCCTTCCCGCTGCGCAGGCACCTCCCCCTGCCTTCCCGCTGCGCAGGCACCTCCCCCTGCCTTCCCGCTGCGCAGGCACCTCCCCCTGCCTTCCCGCTGCGCAGGCACCTCCCCCCCCTGCCTTCCCGCTGCGCAGGCACCTCCCCCCCCTGCCTTCCCGCTGCGCAGGCACCTCCCCCCCCGCCTTCCCGCTGCGCAGGCACCTCCCCCCCCTGCCTTCCCGCTGCGCAGGCACCTCCCCCCCCTGCCTTCCCGCTGCGCAGGCACCTCCCCCCCCTGCCTTCCCGCTGCGCAGGCACCTCCCCCCCCTGCCTTCCCGCTGCGCAGGCACCTCCCCCCCCTGCCTTCCCGCTGCGCAGGCACCTCCCCCCCCTGCCTTCCCGCTGCGCAGGCACCTCCCCCCCCTGCCTTCCCGCTGCGCAGGCACCTCCCCCCCCTGCCTTCCCGCTGCGCAGGCACCTCCCCCCCCTGCCTTCCCGCTGCGCAGGCACCTCCCCCCCCTGCCTTCCCGCTGCGCAGGCACCTCCCCCCCCTGCCTTCCCGCTGCGCAGGCACCTCCCCCCCCTGCCTTCCCGCTGCGCAGGCACCTCCCCCCCCTGCCTTCCCGCTGCGCAGGCACCTCCCCCCCCTGCCTTCCCGCTGCGCAGGCACCTCCCCCCCCTGCCTTCCCGCTGCGCAGGCACCTCCCCCCTGCCTTCCTTCCCTTCCGCTGCGCAGGCACCTCCCCCCCCCCTGCCTTCCTTCCCTTCCGCTGCGCAGGCACGCCCTAAGTGCGCTTCCAGCCTGATTTGCATATGTCATCTACACGGGGACAGGTATTCATTAGCTGCTGCTGATGATTATAGACTCCTTATCACACAGGCACATCCTGCAGCCGGCTGTGTATTTCTGTGCTGCTCCTGACATGACGGACGGTTACATGTCTGCCGTGCTCATGCTCGGTTATCTGGCCGGCTGGTAGTGCAGCCTGTGAGGGTCTGGGGTGCTGACATTGGGGTACAATGTCCTCGGACACTCTCAGTGGGTGGATGTGACATGATCCTGCTCCCAGGATACACCTGCAGTTAGGACGTCTCACAGATGAGGTTGCAGCTCCTCCTCGGGTCTCCACCATTGAACTTTTGTTGCCGTCTGATGATACTGTCGTTAATTATCAGGGGGGGGTCTCTTAACCCGGACCCCTCGGTGATTGTCCCCCGATCTGCGTAGTTAAATCCTGCTTTGGTCGCTGCTGCCCGGAGCGGGATTATTTCATCCTTGGCTTTTCTATGTCTTGTTGCTTTTGTTTCTTTTTTTTTTCCTGGTTACTGGGTACAGCCCAGGAAGCACAAGTGTCCGGTGCGAGGCCGGGTCCTCTGTAGATGGAAGGGGTGTGGGCAGTGATGGAGCGGGCGGTATATGCATGTGCGGCAGGATTGGGGAGAGGTTTAGTCCGGTGCATCCCATAATGGATGTGTTTCCTGCAAGAGGATTCCCAGGAGGTTTGTTTGGCCTCTGTAGACTATTAGTAGAGGACGACGAGGAAACTGAGCAGAGGAGAGTGACATTTACCATTGTAACCACTCTGGACTGTGCCTACAGCGCTGCTATCAGCTCCGCAGCGTGCGGCCACGGAGGGAAGAGGTTTCCATAAAGGCCGCTTGTCCGCACAGAATACCCTGCCATCTCTGGCATCCAGGACTCGGGATTAATCCTGCGCACATCTGTATTATAATCTTATCATGGAGGATCTCATTAGGAGACTGCACTAGTGCTAGGTGGCCTTCTGCCCAAACAAGTGGCCCAGAATATCTGCTCACATTAAAGGGAATCAGTCTGCAGGTGTTTATGTAATCTGAGAGCAGCATAATGTAGGGGGCAGTGATGTCACTTACTAAGCTGTGTTGCTATTTCAATACAATCAGTGTTTTATCAGCAGGATATTATCACTAGACTAGGTGTTTCTTGCCTCCTAGTCCAACCCTGCCTCCAGCACTGTTTGGCAGCAGCCAATCAGTGGTTTAGGCGGGGTTATACACAGCTCAGCAGGCTGAGGTCTGCTAGATCTGCTGCAGAGAAAACTGGGATTGTATCAAAATCCTATATATCTGGAATCAGGTTACTCGACCCCCCTACATTACACTACTGTCAGGTTACATAACAAAAACCTGCTGACTGATTCCCTGTACAAGGATATTCCCATCGCGCACATTGATGGCGCATCCACTTATATCCTGAAAGTCTCCTCCTACACAGTTGTGTACAGCGAGCCGTCCCCGCAGCTACTATCCCTGTACAGGGCCATTCCCAAATCTATAGTGGAGGCAGATCCCTCCTCTGGGACCCCGCCAGTGGCTGCCGTCCATGGAGAGGTCCCTGGATTTCCCATAGCAATGAATAGATATGATGGCCGCCTCCCAACCAGCAGCGATGTGTATGAGGGGCCCGATCCTGAGATGGGTGCAGGTCCTCATCCACTATACACTGATCTCATGTCCTATGTATATACCATAAATGTCCCAGACGGGAACCCTCTGAAGGAGTGTTTGCAGGGAGTTGCGGCTTGCTGTAGGAGGTACGTTTTACTATATGACGGCCATTTTTTTTTTATCTTTTTTGCACCTTTTTTTTGTAAAAGCTGCATAAATACTAACTTTCCTTTCTAGAGGAGCCGTCCCCTCTCCTGACCTGTCTGTTATAGAATAGGAAGTATGGCATTTACATTTACTACATCTTCTCATAATGTTACGTGGTCCCGTACCTCTGTTGTTCCTCTGGAGCATTGATAAATAAATGATCAGCGTCTTACTATTCTTCATGTGTAAGGGCCGTGTCCCTACAGATTGCACAGTGTGAGGTCGTATATGGCCATCCTCTGACTGGTGACATGCAGTTTTTGGTTGCATTTCCAGGAGGGATAACAGAGGAACTTCACAATACAAAATTATGACAATGTGATTTGGGCTTATTTTATGCGTAACGCAAGTATTTACTAATCCAGGCTTTTCGGGAGAGCTGATGGGCGCTCATCAGAGGTACATGGTTGGAGAGCGGCACAGCGGGGCTCAGGCATGCCGTTTATAATAGTAGACCCACCAAGGGGGGCCTATGATGCAGTTAAAGGGATATTCTATAGGTGAATATATACATTGGCCCTGCATACCGCCTCATCGTGTGATTAGCCGGCCTGGTGCAATGCCATTGTTGTCAGGCTGGGGAATCAAAATAGAGCCAGGGATGCCGGCAATCAGGAGCGGGACTCAGGATTGCAAATATGGCCGCCAGACCAGGGTCCTGCGAATGGTCTGTAAAATATTTCCATCTCATCCTTTCATGGCCGACATGGGAATAACTAGATCCAGGTGTCGTCCGCCGCAGAGAAAGCCAAGAGCAGTCCAATGCAATGGTAGCTCCTAGGGGGGGGGTCTGACAATAGCCCACCCCAGCCAACGTTTCCAGCTTTTCTTAAACCTAGTCATGGAGGACTAGGGGGCATTTCTATGCAGGAGCCTTGGAAAGCTGGGTGACTGTGACCGCTGTGCTGGCCACTTTCCCTGAAGCCGGTGTAACAAGAAAGCAAAAAAAGATTGCATTTTCAATTTACCGTATATATTTTGGGGGTTAGATTGTGTCCAGAAATGGCCGTCCTGTGACTCCGCGGCCGGAGCTGCTGCACAGCTGGAAATGCTTCAGGACGCCGGCACGGGGAAATCAATCCCACGTGTTCCCATGGACCGCACAGCGGATTTGTTGATGTCTGGCCTGTGCTAGAGATCTATAACCCATCATGGGGTAATGGGCTGAGAAATGCATGGTGCCCATATGTCAGGGGGACACCAGTGTGCGGTGATTGTACCGTCCCCCTCCCATTTCATCTGCACACGGAGGCCACATCATATTTAGCAGCTATAGGATACACTGAATCCCTCACAAAGGGAGGATCCTTTTATTTGTCTTTTTACTTCCCAAATGTTTGGCCACATAGCAAATGCACGTTTATTAGGAAATTGCTTAAAATGCAGTTCCCTAATATGTAAGCTAGAAGCCCCCTTAAAGAAACACATCAGTAGTTGCCCTATAAGTATATATCGTGCACTGTCACTTTTTACTTGCAGATGTCCACTGACTGCCCCCCTCATGTCAGCAGATTGCCCTCAGTGCTGCATCCCCTTCACTTAAAGGGTTCTTCCATTCTTTATAAATGGGTATTGTCGGATAGTCCACGTAAAGACAAGCAACTTTACTGTTTACCGCGTCTTAAAAATGTCAGCCGTTCTGAGATATTAACACTTTTGTTTTGTTTATAGCTTGTTGCTTTGGAGACCGACCACCGCTTCTTGAGCTTGTAAACGCTGTTTGGTAACTGGATCTCGCGGTCACCGCCTAATCTTCAGATCACGCTGACACAGGCTAGGCAGCTGCAGTGGTCGGTCTCCGAGGCAACGAGCTGCAAACAAAACAAATATCTCAAAAACAGATGCAAATTTTAATAAATAGTAAATTGAAAAAGTGCTTGTTTTTACGCACAAGATCCATCTGCAGTTCCCTGCGCCACACTTGCGTGCCTTCCTTCCATGGATCAATGGATGTCCCAAAGGTCAGATCTTCTCCGTATATGCCAGCGGCGGTGATTCCTGTAGATTTGGTGGTAGAGGTCCTGTAGTGTTGGGATTCCCCAGGCTTGTTGTGCCGCCGTCCCAGTGACACAGCCGAGGAAACAGGCCTCGGTCAGTGACATCAGGCCGCTCAGTCCTCAGGAAGTCGACTCCCTTCCATGTTACAGCCGGCTGCTCGCTGCAGCCCGAATGATCGCCTCACTCTTCCTCCACTTAGTCCTTAATATTAATAGTTTTCTGTCCTTTCATCCTTTAGAGCGATGGTGGTAACCCGGTCACTCCACCATTTAGAATCACTGCCGCTGCAAAACATTTAAAGGGGCAAAATGCAAGAAATAACTGCCCAAATTATATGGTGAGATCGCTGTTCTCTTATGAGGCTCAGCCTATTGCTGCACAGGAGGACCAAGATGTCAGTTATGGGGGCAGTCGGTGAGCCCCCCCGCTGCCCGGGTGTGACCCATTGGATCATATCAATGGCGTCAATTAACACTGCAGAGGTTGACCTGTTTCTGAGGTCCGCGGGCCGTCCATTGCTCTTATGGTTGGTTAATGGGACTTATTTGCGTTCCCTGCCCACCGTATATGAGTATATGTATACAGGGAAGCATGGCGGCCGATGTTGCTCTCCACTGCTTCCTCCCAGCTCGTTCTCCCTCTCCATAGTCTTCGCAGCATCTTCTGGATAATTGGAGGCTTCTCCAGACATAGATGGGGCTTGTGAAGAAGCAGAACCTGTTCCAAAAGTCGCCTAAAAATACCTATAAATAAAGTGCCTGTTGTCTGCAGCCCGTGCCGTGTAACGCCGTGCAAACAAAGCACCGGGCAAAGCCGCACAAAACCTTTTCTTGTTCGTGGACCGGCTAACCCAGTTTTCTGAGGACAATGAAACCTTAGAACAGATTTACATACATGGAAAACAAAACCAAATCCTTCATGTAGCCGTGATGTCACCGAGCTGTGTACTGTCCGCCCGGTGCTGCGCTCAGCAAGGTGGTCATTATACGCTCCTCATGGGTACAGGCCTCCAGCTGAATGTACGCAGGTCCTCTGCAGACCTATGCATCTCCAGGGGTGCAGGCCTGAAGCCAACCCTGTAGGGTGCTGATGCAGGTAAAGCTTCATCCAGGTGGTGGCACTAGAGAGCCGACATATTTTTTGGAAGGAAGCTAATTTGCATATCTTCTCCCAGAGACCATTGCCCAGCCTAGTGGTCTCCACAGGGAGAAGCAGTTTCCCCTGCCATTATGGCCCCGGGGGAAGGAGGCTTCTCTGGAAATGGGAAGATTTAGTTTGATAGCACACGTTCCAAAATCCTTTACATCTTGGAAAACTTTCCCTGCTCAAGTCTACAGCAAATTTACTTCTCTGTTCGTATGAGAAGTTGCCCCCCCCCCTCCCCCAATACCATGGATTGTGCCGGAGGTCACGACTCAATAAAAGTCTGAGAGCCTCGCTTGGCTCTCATAGACTTGTATTGAGCGCTTGTGACGTAACTTCTGACTTCCGGTCAATCACAAATTCCAGTCACGATGGCGCTGTGGATCCGGAGTGGTGCTGAAAAAGGATGAAAACTCCAGAGGGTGAGTATAAGGCTATGTGCGCACGTTGCGTCGTGTCCCTGCAGAAATTTCTGCAGCGATTTGACAGCACATGTGCGCTTCAAATCGCTGCAGAAACACTGCGTAATGAATACAGTGAAAAAGCCGATTTCATGCGCTCTGGATACAGCCCCCACCATAGACAGAGCGGGGGCTGCATCCAAAGCGCACGGAGTAAGTGAGATGTTGCTTTTTAGAACGCAGCGTTTTGGCAGCGTGCGCATGGATTATTCACAATCTTCATAGATTGTGCTGGGGACGCAGGACGCATGCAGTTACACTGCAGTGCAATACGCAGCGTAACTGCACGCAAATACGCAACGTGCGCTCAGTTTACCATCGGGGGCAGTGGACTTGGGTTAAAAGCGCCCCTCCAGTGCTAAAACCCCCCAAAATGCTGGAGTGGTGCTTTAATGCTGAGAGGAGGGTTGATCGGTCTGCAGCCGCCTCTGTCACTAGGTGTTGTGTATATAGTCGGTGCGGTTACCAGTGGCGCTCGGTGCGGTTACCAGTGGCGCTCGGTGCGGTTACCAGTGGCGCTCGGTGCGGTTACCAGTGGCGCTCGGTGGCATTCTGAGTTCTCTGGTACCAAAGCTTTATTAGGAAAAGCTTGGTTATTAAAGGGACATTTGCCCCTTTTAGGGGGCTGAGAGCAGGAAATTTTATACCATGAGACCAAAACCCAGCTGCCCCTCTCCACTTTCCCTGGGCAGAAGCTCCAGCAAACTTTGGTTATGGCCACAGCACTTGGTAGAGGAGCAGCGGTCCCCCTGTTTGATAGTGCGGGGAGTCCCCCTGTATGATGGTGCGGGGAGTCCCCCTGTATGATGGTGCGGGCGGTACCCCTGTATGATGGTGCGGGCGGTACCCCTGTATGATGGTGCGGGCGGTACCCCTGTATGATGGTGCGGGCGGTCCCCCTGTATGATGGTGCGGGCGGTACCCCTGTATGATGGTGCGGGCGGTACCCCTGTATGATGGTGCGGGCGGTACCCCTGTATGATGGTGCGGGCGGTACCCCTGTATGATGGTGCGGGCGGTCCCCCTGTATGATGGTGCGGGCGGTCCCCCTGTATGATGGTGCGGGCGGTCCCCCTGTATGATGGTGCGGGCGGTACCCCTGTATGATGGTGCGGGCGGTCCCCCTGTATGATGGTGCGGGCGGTCCCCCTGTATGATGGTGCGGGCGGTCCCCCTGTATGATGGTGCGGGCGGTCCCCCTGTATGATGGTGCGGGCGGTCCCCCTGTATGATGGTGCGGGCGGTCCCCCTGTATGATGGTGCGGGCGGTCCCCCTGTATGATGGTGCGGGCGGTCCCCCTGTATGATGGTGCGGGCGGTCCCCCTGTATGATGGTGCGGGCGGTCCCCCTGTATGATGGTGCGGGCGGTCCCCCTGTATGATGGTGCGGGCGGTCCCCCTGTATGATGGTGCGGGCGGTCCCCCTGTATGATGGTGCGGGCGGTCCCCCTGTATGATGGTGCGGGCGGTCCCCCTGTATGATGGTGCGGGCGGTCCCCCTGTATGATGGTGCGGGGGGTCCCCCTGTATGATGGTGCGGGGAGTCCCCCCTGTATGATGGTGCGGGGAGTCCCCCCTGTATGATGGTGCGGGGAGTCCCCCCTGTATGATGGTGCGGGGAGTCCCCCCTGTATGATGGTGCGGGCGGTCCCCCTGTATGATGGTGCGGGGGGTCCCCCTGTATGATGGTGCGGGGGGTCCCCCTGTATGATGGTGCGGGCGGTCCCCCTGTATGATGGTGCGGGCGGTCCCCCTGTATGATGGTGCGGGGAGTCCCCCCTGTATGATGGTGCGGGGAGTCCCCCCTGTATGATGGTGCGGGGAGTCCCCCCTGTATGATGGTGCGGGGAGTCCCCCCTGTATGATGGTGCGGGGAGTCCCCCCTGTATGATGGTGCGGGGAGTCCCCCCTGTATGATGGTGCGGGGAGTCCCCCCTGTATGATGGTGCGGGCGGTCCCCCTGTATGATGGTGCGGGGGGTCCCCCTGTATGATGGTGCGGGGGGTCCCCCTGTATGATGGTGCGGGGGGTCCCCCTGTATGATGGTGCGGGGGGTCCCCCTGTATGATGGTGCGGGCGGTCCCCCTGTATGATGGTGCGGGGAGTCCCCCCTGTATGATGGTGCGGGGAGTCCCCCCTGTATGATGGTGCGGGGAGTCCCCCCTGTATGATGGTGCGGGGAGTCCCCCCTGTATGATGGTGCGGGGAGTCCCCCCTGTATGATGGTGCGGGGAGTCCCCCCTGTATGATGGTGCGGGGAGTCCCCCCTGTATGATGGTGCGGGGAGTCCCCCCTGTATGATGGTGCGGGGAGTCCCCCCTGTATGATGGTGCGGGGAGTCCCCCCTGTATGGTGGTGCGGCGGTCCCCCTGTATGCTGGCGGGGGTCCCCTTTGTGATCTCCATTCTCTCGTATGACCAGAGCTGACCTGCACTGGTACTATAGGCTTTGCTCGCTGGTTTCCTATGAGCGGAGATGGCGTGGTGTTTGTGGCGCTCTCCCACCAGTTTGCTTTGTTACTGGTTACTATGGATCGATGCTTCCACCTTCCCAGCCTCCTTTATGTGTCAGCGCGGAGGGAACTCCACATCGCGTCTGTACAGTTATTGAACATGACAGCAGCTCCTCCATTCATTCCCATACATACCTGCAGGTAATAGGCCAATACCACATATTTTCAGTGTTTTCATACATTTCAGGGCTTTGTGTACTCGGTGTTGTGTCTGGTGCTTGTGTTGTGCGGCGGGTGGCAATTATTTTTGCCTCTGTCACTGTTTGTTTTCAATTATAACACTGCCGGGCTGTTTGGTGATAACCTTCAGATATTTGTTCTCTACCATTTCCACCTACAGCATATGTGTGAGCAATATGGAGAAAAGGATTCGGACCTGTCTCATTCATTGCGCTTAAATTGTTCATTCAGCCCTGCTTACACATGCCCCCTGTATACAACGTCCAGCCCCTCACCTTCCACCCATTTGCCCCTGGTGTATAACATCCTGCCCATTCACCCTCTGGAGTACAATATCTGGCCCCTTTGCCCACCTCAGAGTAAAACATCCGGCCCCCTTGATCCCCTTAGGGTGAAACATCCGGCCCCTCTGTGCCCCCCTCGGAGTAAGACATCCGGCCCCTCTGTGCCCCCCTCGGAGTAAGACATCCGGCCCCTTTGGCGGCCCCCCCCACTCGGAGTAAGACATCCGGCCCCTTTGGCGGCCCCCCCCTCGGAGTAAGACATCCGGCCCCTTTGTCCCCCCCTCGGAGTAAGACATCCGGCCCCTTTGGCCGGCCCCCCCCTCGGAGTAAGACATCCGGCCCCTTTGTCCCCCCCTCGGAGTAAGACATCCGACATGTCTTACTCCGAGGTCCCCCCTCGGAGTAAGACATTTGGCCCCCCTCTGAGTAAAACATCCGACCCGCCATGCCATCTGCCTTTGCTAATGTGAAGGAGGGCTGGTGGTGCGGAGCCCACGGATACCAGTGCGGTCCTGTAATATTAGCAACCGGTGTAAGAAGTACAAACATGGCATTTATTCCTCCTAAATCTTCCCCCATCACCTGTGAGTGAGAAGTGGAAGGAACCAGCAACTCAGCCACAGAGCGGAGACCACGTAACATTACAGAGCGGGGGGCAAGAGCAGAGGGCAGAAAAGTCACCACCGCTCTGCAGACCCCATAACTGCAGAGTCCATTAGAACTAACACTGCGTGCGCCGGGAGGTTCATGCCGAGCCGCACATCACCAAGCACAATGCTGAGCCGTGCATCACCAAGCACAATGCCGAGCCATACATCACCAAGCACAATGCCGAGCCGCACATCACCAAGCACAATGCCGAGCCGCACATCACCAAGCACAATGCCGAGCCGCACATCACCAAGCGCAATGCCGAGCCGCACATCACCAAGCGCAATGCCGAGCCGCACATCACCAAGCACTATGCCGAGCCGCACATCACCAAGCACAATGCCGAGCCATACATCACCAAGCGCAAGGCCGAGCCGTACATCACCAAGCACAACGCCGAGCGGTACATCACCAAGCACAATGCCGAGCCGTACATCACCAAGCACAACGCCGAGCGGTACATCACCAAGCACAGTGCTTGGATGGAGTAGTGTTAGGCTGTGTCCGCACTTTGCGTTTCCACCTGCGTTTCAGGTGCTTTTTAGGTCCGTTTTGAACTGCAGCGCTTTCATGCCAAAAGGCATGCGTTTTGATTTTACAGCAAAGTCTATAGAAAATGTAGATTTCTAGACCGCACTTTGCGTTTCCAAATGCTGCGTTTAATTTGCATATTTTGTGGCAAAAACCATGCGTTCAAAGAAGCAGGAGGTCAATTGTTTTTGCCGTTTTGGTTGCGTTTTGCTAACATTGAAGTCAATGAGAAATGGCAAAAAGCAAGAAATATCAAAATACCAGCATTTTACCTGCTTTTTAGGTGCTGAAAACATGCGTTTTGGACTAACAAAACGCATGTTTTTCGGACATTAAAATAATGGTATAATATGTCCCTTTACATAGTCCGACAATTTAAAGAAAAATATTAATTTATTGATATTTTACCGCTAAATAGTATAAAACAGCTATAATAATTATATGAAATTTAACTATTTTATTTTTTCAAAAATTGTGCTCCTTTTTTTTCTATTTCATTAGGTTTGACTGTTTAAACTTTATTTAGCAGTGTCTTTATGTTCAAAACGCATCTGTAAGAACGCAATGGAAAAGCATGTAAAAAGCGCTAAGAATGCGGCAAAAACGTGGTAAATATCCATGCGTTTTTAGCGCTATTTTGTGGACAAAAGCAACTTTGGCAAAATCAATTACTGCCAGAGGGTGCGTTTTGAACTGCAAGTAGGACGACGCAAAGTGCGGACATGGCCTCAAGCCGCCACCGCTGCACTCTAGAGGAGACGTTCTGTGCAGTGATGGATCACACTGCTCGGTTTGCATCGGACGGAGGAGTCTGGGTTTGGTGGTTCCAGATGAGCGTTACCCTCTGCATTGTGGCCAGTACACAGTTTGGTGGAGGAGGATGGTTACCGCTGTGGGTTTCATTTTCAGGGGTCATCCTTGGCCTTTTAGTTCCAGTGAAGGGGAATCTTAATGCTTTATGCACTGTGAGACGTCTGTTCTGTGCAGTAGCGGGGCAGCCTCGGGCCGAGGAGCAGGCTGTGCAGTAGCGGGGCAGCCTCGGGCCGAGGAGCAGGCTGTGCAGTAGCGGGGCAGCCTCGGGCCGAGGAGCAGGCTGTGCAGTAGCGGGGCAGCCTCGGGCCGAGGAGCAGGCTGTGCAGTAGCGGGGCAGCCTCGGGCCGAGGAGCAGGCTGTGCAGTAGCGGGGCAGCCTCGGGCCGAGGAGCAGGCTGTGCAGTAGCGGGGCAGCCTCGGGCCGAGGAGCAGGCTGTGCAGTAGCGGGGCAGCCTCGGGCCGAGGAGCAGGCTGTGCAGTAGCGGGGCAGCCTCGGGCCGAGGAGCAGGCTGTGCAGTAGCGGGGCAGCCTCGGGCCGAGGAGCAGGCTGTGCAGTAGCGGGGCAGCCTCGGGCCGAGGAGCAGGCTGTGCAGTAGCGGGGCAGCCTCGGGCCGAGGAGCAGGCTGTGCAGTAGCGGGGCAGCCTCGGGCCGAGGAGCAGGCTGTGCAGTAGCGGGGCAGCCTCGGGCCGAGGAGCAGGCTGTGCAGTAGCGGGGCAGCCTCGGGCCGAGGAGCAGGCTGTGCAGTAGCGGGGCAGCCTCGGGCCGAGGAGCAGGCTGTGCAGTAGCGGGGCAGCCTCGGGCCGAGGAGCAAGGCTGTGCAGTAGCGGGGCAGCCTCGGGCCGAGGAGCAGGCCGGGGCTGTGCGGGCTCATCTCTTGGTCACACAACTGCAGCTCCTTGGCTCCTGTGGACTTTCTTTTTGTAGGTAAGACGTGCCAGACGTGGTGAGTAGCGTAAATTCCTGGTGGGAAGGAAAATACGACAATGATAGTTATGCCGAGAATGTGTCTTATTTTTAGCTTTTGATTTTTAGAGCTGTGCCGTAGTGACGGGGGCACTTGTGTGAATGGGGCTGGAGGCTGCAGTTAGCTCCGACCTCCCATAAAGGCGCACACTTAGCTCGCTAGGGAATAAACTATTCCCCCAGGAGATGAGCGGCATTGCATGGTTCACTTCTGCAACAGAGGCGCAGTGTTACCAGGACACATGGACATTAAACCAAAATCTGACCTGTACAGAGGTGGCTTACCTGTGGGAAGAAAGGATCAGGCATGTTGAATCGCAGTATGCCCTCTCCTTCATGCTCTGCCTTCTAGCAGGACTCATTCCAGGTGCACCATCACAAAGACTTAGTATTTTGCAGCCAGCAGAGGCCTCACCGGAGGAGGCGGAGGTCACACTTTTTTATTTTCGGCTTGGTGCCTCCTGGACGGCAGAGCTGGTACCTGCACGCAGTGCGGCTCTGCTCAGGATGTATGCTGTGTCGCAGCGCCGCGCTTCCTTCCTTTTTTGAAGAGTTTTTTTTTTTTATCCTAGCATTTAGTTTGTAGCAGGGCTGTGGAGTCTGTAAGCCAAACCTGCAACTCCGACTCCTCAATTTCCCTTGCA
>NW_027443772.1:0-15000 GCF_048569485.1 Anomaloglossus baeobatrachus | reverse complement strand
GTATGTATGTATGTATGTATGTATGTATGTATGGGGGTGTGTAAGATAGATGTAGATATATATGTACACCATTGGGGGCAGCATGGGAAGTAAAAAAAAAAAGAAAATGTTTATTTTTATGCTAATGACTTTAATGTAGTCTCTCGACATATAGTATAAAGTGTATGGCTCTCAGGCCGTCCCATAGACAATGAATAGAGCATGGGCCTCCCCCATTCTTCGGTGTCTGCACCAACGTTCAGACCCCCACAATCGGTGGTGGGTAAAAGCTTATAAATCAAGGGTAAGGGTACTTTCACACTTGCGTTGTTTTCCTTCCGTTACAATCCGCCCTTTTGGAAAACAGCGGAATCCGTTAACGGATTCCGCTGGTTTCCCATATACTTGTATGGATGACGGATTGTACCAAAAGGACCTGCGTTGCTTCCGCTGGGCGACGCGCCGTTGCTTCCGCCCAGCGGGAGGAACGCAGCATGTAACATTGTTTTGAGCAGCGGAATCCTCTGGATTTCACTGCGCATGCTCTTCTTTTTTTTTTTTAAATCACAAACTTTATTTTGGCTCGCGGTGGCCGAACGTTCAGCTGAGTGCCGGCATGCCCGGGCGCTGGCAAGTGACAGCGCTCAGCTGATCACCCGGCGGCCGGCTGCAGGGAGCGATCAGCTGATCACCCGGCGGCCGGCTGCAGGGAGCGATCAGCTGATCACCCGGCGGCCGGCTGCAGGGAGCGATCAGCTGATCACCCGGCGGCCGGCTGCAGGGAGCGATCAGCTGATCACCCGGCGGCCGGCTGCAGGGAGCGATCAGCTGATCACCCGGCGGCCGGCTGCAGGGAGCGATCAGCTGATCACCCGGCGGCCGGCTACTGGGAGCGATCAGTTGATCGTTCACAATAATCTGCCGCCGGTAAAACTGTAAAAAAAAAGAAAAAAAAAATCAAAACGGATTCCGTTGTTTTGCAGCATCCGTTGCATCTGTTGTGCCACTATATGCAACACATCCGTTGCATCCGTCACACAACGCAATGCTACGGATGCCGTTCAACGCAAGTGTGAAACTAGCCTTACCTTGCAAATAAGAAAACATAGTAATGAGTTGCTGGCCATGAAGGATTGTTCTCCAGTCCTGACCATTGCAGACAGTACAGAAAGATGCCCTATGGTAACATATATAATTTACACATGCACTTCCAGGAGGAATAACAGAGGAACCACACAATGCAGAGAAAAGTGTATATATTTACAGACTGTTCCCTTCCAGTATTGGAGGGGTGCGGTATCAGCCTCGTGAGCCCCTTTTACTGTGAGGGGCCATTGGGTCTCGGCCCAGTGTCCATCCCTCTATCAGGTGACCTGGTTCCCGTATTTCTCCCGTATTTTTGCACTGATCTGTGACTCTTCTCCCCTGCAGTCCTGTTTTCCCTCCGCTCCTGTATGTGGGGCTTCTGTGCGATGTGGTCACATCTGTTTTCTGTGCTTTCTGTTTCAGACGTTACGACCACAGAGCAGCCGGACCTGTTCCTGAAGAAGCTTCAGCAGTGCTGTGTGATCTTTGATTTTATGGATACACTGTCTGATCTGAAAATGAAGGAATACAAGCGGTCTACTCTGAACGAGCTGGTCGACTACATCACGATAAGCAGAGGCTGCCTCACAGAACAGACCTACCCTGAAGTAGTAAGAATGGTAAGTCTTACCCGAAGACCACCCCACGCTATAAGCAAAACCAGAGGAATGGCCATGATCTGGCTTGCTGGCCCTGGCCATAATGCTTCATGTGCAGCATGTCATTGGCTGTCTCTCTAGTGGCAAGCTGTTACCCCCTAGCAGTTAGGAGACCTGCGTAGCCCGGCTGCAGCAGTTTTTGGGTGGGCCCGGCTGCAGCGGTTTGGGGTGGGCCCGACATCGCCTGGCTGTATTGGTTGGGGGGTCCCGTGTCGCCTGGCTGTATTGGTTGGGGGGGCCTGTGTCGCCCGGCTGTATTGGTTGGGGGGCCCCCCGTCGCCTGGCTATATTGGTTGAGGGGGGCCTGTGTCGCCCAGCTGTATTGGTTGGGGGGCCTGTGTCACCCGGCTGTATTGGTTGGGGGGCCCCCCGTCGCCCGGCTATATTGGTAGGGGGGGGCCTGTGTCACCCAGCTGTATTGGTTGGGGGGCCTGTGTCACCCGGCTGTATTGGTTGGGGGGCCTGTGTCGCCCGGCTGTATTGGTTGGGGGGGCCTGTGTCGCCCGGCTGTATTGGTTGGGGGGGCCTGTGTCGCCCGGCTGTATTGGTTGGGGGGCCTGTGTCGCCCGGCTGTATTGGTTGGGGGGCCTGTGTCGCCCGGCTGTATTGGTTGGGGGGCCTGTGTCGCCCCTTTATATTGGTTGGGGGGGGCCTGTGTCGCCCAGCTGTATTGGTTGGGGGGGCCTGTGTTGCCTTCTCTGCGTCTCTCCTGGAATCCTTCCTACACATACTGGAGAAGTCAGGATTTAATTATAACCTCGCTGCTTCCTCCTTCAAAGGACAGGATGAAAAACTCATCAGGAGTTAGAAGAGACGCACCGGGGGACCCCGCAGACCAGTTCTGTGTATGACGTGTGGGGGTGGGAGGGGGAAGCCACTGGTCTTGCTTTTGGTAAATGAGCCTGGTCCACAGAAGCAGATTGTGTCACACGGTATGATTACAGCCTGAGCGAGTAGTGCGGCCGTCACTCTGGCTCTATTGATTAAGGGAGATGTATCCAAAGTACTGCAATCAGTGCAGCCAGCGTGGAGCGTAAGGGTAGAGACCCTGTGCAGCTATACATGGCACGGTGCAGGGACTGGACTACGGTGCGCAGTGAGCACCTCCATAGCGCTCAGTCCAGAGGATCGCACGGGCCTGTGTAATGCAACCGCTCCCACTGCTCGTTATACCCGTGACTACTACAACACTCAGCGTGCTGGCAAGACTGCATCAGCCGGTGTAAATCATCCTTACAGTAACAATATATTTCCATGTCCTGTACCTTTTTAACACTTTTCTGTCTTGTACAGTGTAATTATTAACCCTGGAACAATGTGGACTTTGACATCTTTTGTGCAGTAAGGAGATAGCCTAATACAGAGGCTGGATGCTCGCTCCCAACAAATAGTCGTCACACTAAAAGGGAATCTGTCAGCAGGTTTTTGTTACCTAATCTGTCAGCAACATAATGTAGGGGCAGAGAGTCTGATTCCAGCCATTACTGGGCTGCTTGATAAAATCAGGTATCAGCTGGTGATTATCACTTAGACTAGTAAACCTGCTGCCAAACCCGCCCCCACCACTGATTGGCCGCCTTCTGCCTATGCACAGTGTACGCAAAAAACTGCCAATCACTTTTGTGGATGGGGTTATACACAGCTCAGCATTCACAGCCCTGCTAGATCTGTGGCCGAGAAAACTGTGACTTTATCACAAGTGCAGCAAGCAGCTCAGTAAGTGACACATCATGGGAATTAGTCCCCTACACCATGCTGCTCTCAGATTAGGTAGCAAAAACCTGCTGACAGATTCCCTTTAGCAAAAGTAGTTATTTATTGTAGCGCCATTTATTCCATGGAGCTTTACATGTGAAAAAGGGGCATACATACACACAGGAGGAGAGAGGACCCTGCCCGCGAGGAATCACAGTCTACAGGGAGTGGGTGAGGATACAGTAGGTGAGGACAGAGCTGGTTGTGTGATGCTATGGTGGACTGAGGGTAACAGCAGGCTGTAGGCTTGTTGAAGAGGTGGGTCATCAGGTTCCTTTTGAAGCTTTTCACGGTAGGAGAGAGTCTGATATGTTGGGGTAGAGCGTTCCAGATTATGGGGGAGGCGCGGGAGAAATCTTATATGTGATTGTGGGAAGATTAGATAAGAGAGGAGTAGAGAAGAAGATCTTGTGGGGATCTGAGGCTGCGTGCAGGTAGGTACTGGGAGACTAGGTCACAGATGTAGGGAGGAGACAGGTTGTGGATGGCTTTGTATGTCATGGTTAGGGTTTTGAAACAGTCTTTGGGCAGTGGGAAGCCAGTGAAGGGATTGCCAGGGAGGAGAGGCCGGGGAATAGCGGGGGGCGGGAGGGGGGTCTAGGTGGATTAGTTGGGCAGCAGAATTTAGGATAGATTGAACGGCAGTAAAAGTATTGGCAGAAAGGCCACAGAGCAAGGGGTTGCAATAGTCCAGGTGGGAGATAAGGGATCCGGAAAATATTTTTGAGTTTGAGGTGGAAAGGGCTTGGATGTGTAACTTGAAGGAGAGAGCAGAGATGAGGGCAGCGAGCATGTTGGACTGGGGAGAGTGAGCCGCCATTGACTTTGCTGGATAGGCTTCTTGGAGGGGTTAAGTGAGGAGGAGGAAAGATGATCAATTCTGTTATTTCCATTTTTGGTTTTAGAAATAGAGCAGAGAAGAAGGATGAAATAGCAGAAGACATTTGATTCTGGTTAGTAAGGAGGTAATGTCAGGTCCAGAGAGGTAGAGCTGCGTATCATCAGCGTAAAGATGATACTGGAAACCGTGGGACTCTATGAGCTGTTCCAGGCCGAAGGTGTAGATGGAGAACAGCAGGGGTCCAAGAACTGATCCTTGGGGGACACCGACATACAGGGGGCGAGATGAGGAAGTGGTGTGAGAGTGGGAGACGCTGGAAGTCCGGTCTGTTAGTTATGAGGAGATCCAAGATAGGGCCAAGTCTGTGATGCCCAGAGATGAGAGAACCTGTAATAATAGGGAATGGTCTACTGTGTCCAAGGCAGAGGACAGGGCCAGCAGGAGGAGGACAGAGTAGTTACTACAACTTATCTCCAAATCAGTAGCAGATCAGATTTATTTTATTTATTTAATTAATGCAGGAAAGAAAGGCACTAAAAAGATCAATGGAACCATATAGAAA
The DNA here is from genome assembly GCF_048569485.1 of Anomaloglossus baeobatrachus. Lineage (NCBI taxonomy): Eukaryota > Metazoa > Chordata > Amphibia > Anura > Aromobatidae > Anomaloglossus > Anomaloglossus baeobatrachus. The sequence goes on along the minus strand of NW_027443772.1, from coordinate 10,118 downwards.
GTCCAGCGGCACACCAAATCTCCAGTAAAAAAAAAACAACCCTTTTTTCTTTTTTTGATTGGAAGCGTGTTTAAACGCGAAACGGCCGTCGTCCGTGAGGGATCCTGCACCCGCCTCCTTCACTGCCCTTTTAATATGCACCACTTTTTTTAATAAAACAAAAGTTGTTTTTTTTTCCCCGGAGATTCGGTGTGCCGCTGGACTTTTTTCTATATGGTTCCATACACCTACAGCTATCCTGTTTCATCAGCAAGCACCCAGGACCGGAGCCTCACTAAGGGAATACTGCTTGTAATCCACTCCTCCCCAGGATTGTAAACAGGTCGCACAGCGGTGGTGCAGAACCACATCTAATTTTTGCACTAAAAAGATCAAAAGATGCCGGCAATTAATGGAGAGGAAATAAGCCCGGCTGCAGCGGTCCTTCATTAGTCAGTTGTCGTAAAATATTCATGACCTAGGAGATGTTGGACTGAATATACTGTCCTGCAGCCCGGGCACTGCGACCTGCGATGACGTTGTCTCCCTATACCTCCTGACCTGCATTCCCACATTTGACAGGGATCCTAAAGTGAGCGGATCTGTCTAAAGGTTCAAATTACTGTCCTTATGGTTTTTTTTTAAAAAAAAAAATAAAAAATACCTGGGGCCAAAAAACATTTTTGCAACTGGGTCTCGCCTGAAAATGTTGGCTGTTGTTTCTCTGCCCATTCATCTTTGATGTGGTCAGACATCATCAGAGAGGAGCGGAGAAAAGAGTAAGAAACCCCAGATGACAAATCAGGCAAAACTGTTAATGGAAACCCAATTGCAAAAATTATTTTTAGTGAAAGGAAATTGTCCCTGATCTTCAATATACCGTATTTTTCGGACCATAAGACGCACCCTGGTTTTAGAGGAGGAAAATAGGAAAATAAAATTTTAAGCTAAAAAATGTGGTCATGACACATTATGTGGGTAATGTCCCCAAATTCTCTACTAAGGTACCCCATCCTGGTAATGATAACCTGCCTTGTATATGATCCTCCTGCCATATATATATATATATATATATATAATTATACATACTAGAAGGTGGCCCGATTCTACGCATCAGGTATTCTAGAATTTACGTATTGTGTAGTTAATGTATGATTTTTGTTATATGTTGTTGTGTGTAGTACATGTTCTGGGTGTGGCGGGGGGTGAGAGCGGTGTTGTTTGTGGAGCGCTGTGTGTCTGTAGCTTTGTGTGTGCGTGTTGCGCGGTTTGTGTGGGGTGTGTGTGTGTTTTGGGGGGAGGTATGTTTTGTGCAATGTGTGTGTTGTGCGGTATGTGCGTATATTTGTGTGTGTTGGGTGTTGTGTGTGTGTTTTGGGGGGAGGTGTGCACCCCCCATCGTGCTCCATCCACCCATGCTGCGCACCCCCCATCGTGCTCCATCTCCCATGCTGCGCACCCACCATCTTGCTCCATCCCCCATGCTGTGCACCCCCCATCGTGCTCCAGTCACACATCAGACAGTATACACGCACACATCTGATCGCATACACTCACACACATACCCCACTTGTCCCTCTGCCCACCAGTGGGCGGTCCCAGCAGCTGTGCTGCGCGCCGTGTCCTCTGCCGACACTCACAGATCCGATCGCATACACTCACACACACACACACACACACACACTCACACATCAGAACACACATACATACACATCCGATCGCATACACACACACACTGACGATATCGCACAGCGCTCACACAATCACAACATCCGGAGATACCACATGCTTCCGGCCATGTGATCCTCCGGCAGGTCCTGGAAGGTCACTGCACGCACAGGATCGCCGTCGAGAAGCAAGCGATATCACGGGATGTTGTGAGTGTGTGGATGCGATCTGATGTGTGTGTGTGAGGTGTGTGTGAGAGTGAGTGTGATCTTATGTGTGTGTGTGTGTGTGTCTCACCTCGGGGCGAGCGGCCATTCCGTGCGGGGGGGCGGAGCCTGAGCGAGCGGCCAATCCGTGCGGGGGGCGGAGCCTGAGCGAGCGGCCAATCCGTGCGGGGGGCGAAGCCTGAGCGAGCGGCCAATCCGTGCGGGGGGCGGAGCCTGAGCGAGCGGCCAATCCGTTCGGGGGGCGGAGCCTGAGCGAGCGGCCAATCCGTGCGGGGGGGCGGAGAAGAGGCGAGCGGCCAATCCGTGCGGGGGGGAGGAGCCGAGGCGAGCGGCCAATCCGTGAGGCCGAGCGTCCAATCCGTGCGGGGGGGGTGGGGCCATGGCGAGCCCAGCGGCCAATCCGCTGTTTGTCACCGTAAGGACACAATTTTGGAGCAAGACAGACAGACAGAATAAGGCAATTATATATATAGATATACAGTATGTCCCTCATCCTGCAATATACCCCCATGCTGCTATATACCCACATCCTGGTATATACCCCATCCTGCTATATACTGCCATCCTGGTATGTGCTCCCACCCTGCTATATACTGCCATCCAGGTATGTGCTCCCATCCTGCTATATACCCCATCCTGGTATGTGCTCCCATCCTGCTAAATACCCCATCCTGGTATGTGCTCCCACCCTGCTATATACTGCCATCCTGGTATGTGCTCCCACCCTGCTATATACCCCATCCTGATATGTGCTCCCACCCTGCTATATACTGCCATCCTGGTATGTGCTCCCACCCTGCTATATACCCCATCCTGATATGTGCTCCCACCCTGCTATATACTGCCATCCTGGTATGTGCTCCCATCCTGCTATATACCCCATCCTGGTATGTGCTCCCACCCTGCTATATACTGCCATCCTGGTATGTGCTCCCACCCTGCTATATACTGCCATCCTGGTATGTGCTCCCATCCTGCTATATACCCCATCCTGGTATGTGCTCCCACCCTGCTATATACTGCCATCCTGGTATGTGCTCCCACCCTGCTATATACTGCCATCCTGGCATGTGCTCCCACCCTGCTATATACTGCCATCCTCGTATGTGCTCCCACCCTGCTATATACTGCCATCCTGGTATGTGCTCCCACCCTGCTATATACTGCCATCCTGGTATGTGCTCCCACCCTGCTATATACTGCCATCCTGGTATGTGCTCCCACCCTGCTATATACTGCCACCCTCGTATGTGCTCCCACCCTGCTATATACCCCATCCTGGTATGTGATCCCACCCTGCTATATACTGCCATCCTGGTATGTGCTCCCACCCTGCTATATACTGCCATCCTGGTATGTGCTCCCACCCTGCTATATACTGCCATCCTCGTATGTGCTCCCACCCTGCTATATACTGCCATCCTGGTATGTGCTCCCACCCTGCTATATACTGCCATCCTGGTATGTGCTCCCACCCTGCTATATACTGCCATCCTGGTATGTGCTCCCACCCTGCTATATACTGCCACCCTCGTATGTGCTCCCACCCTGCTATATACTGCCACCCTCGTATGTGCTCCCACCCTGCTATATACTGCCATCCTGGTATGTGCTCCCACCCTGCTATATACTGCCATCCTGGTATGTGCTCCCACCCTGCTATATACTGCCATCCTGGTATGTGCTCCCATCCTGCTATATACCCCATCCTGGTATGTGCTCCCACCCTGCTATATACTGCCATCCTGGTATGTGCTCCCACCCTGCTATATACTGCCACCCTTGTATGTGCTCCCACCCTGCTATATACTGCCATCCTGGTATGTGCTCCCACCCTGCTATATACTGCCATCCTGGTATGTGCTCCCATCCTGCTATATACCCCATCCTGGTATGTGCTCCCACCCTGCTATATACTGCCATCCTGGTATGTGCTCCCATCCTGCTATATACCCCATCCTGGTATGTGCTCCCACCCTGCTATATACTGCCATCCTTGTATGTGCTCCCACCCTGCTATATACTGCCATCCTGGTATGTGCTCCCACCCTGCTATATACTGCCATCCTGGTATGTGCTCCCATCCTGCTATATACCCCATCCTGGTATGTGCTCCCACCCTGCTATATACTGCCATCCTGGTATGTGCTCCCATCCTGCTATATACCCCATCCTGGTATGTGCTCCCACCCTGCTATATACTGCCATCCTGGTATGTGCTCCCACCCTGCTATATACTGCCATCCTGGTATGTGCTCCCATCATGCAAAATACCCCATCCTGGTATGTGCTCCCACCCTGCTATATACTGCCATCCTGGTATGTGCTCCCATCCTGCTATATACCCCATCCTGGTATGTGCTCCCACCCTGCTATATACTGCCACCCTTGTATGTGCTCCCACCCTGCTATATACTGCCATCCTGGTATGTGCTCCCACCCTGCTATATACTGCCATCCTGGTATGTGCTCCCATCCTGCTATATACCCCATCCTGGTATGTGCTCCCACCCTGCTATATACTGCCATCCTGGTATGTGCTCCCATCCTGCTATATACCCCATCCTGGTATGTGCTCCCACCCTGCTATATACTGCCATCCTGGTATGTGCTCCCACCCTGCTATATACTGCCATCCTGGTATGTGCTCCCATCATGCAAAATACCCCATCCTGGCATATGGCCGCATCATGCAAAATACCCCATCCTGGCATATGGCCGCATCCTGCTATATATCCCATCCTGGCGTATGGCCGCATCCTGCTATATACCCCATCCTGGTATGTGCTCCCACCCTGCTATATACTGGCATCCTGGTATGTGCTCCCACCCTGCTATATACTGCCACCCTGGTATGTGCTCCCACCCTGCTATATACTGCCATCCTGGTATGTGCTCCCACCCTGCTATATACTGCCATCCTGGTATGTGCTCCCACCCTGCTATATACTGCCATCCTGGTATGTGCTCCCACCCTGCTATATACTGCCATCCTGGTATGTGCTCCCACCCTGCTATATACTGCCATCCTGGTATGTGCTCCCATCCTGCTATATACCCCATCCTGGTATGTGCTCCCACCCTGCTATATACTGCCATCCTGGTATGTGCTCCCACCCTGCTATATACTGCCATCCTGGTATGTGCTCCCATCCTGATATATACCCCATCCTGGTATGTGCTCCCATCCTGCTATATACTGCCATCCTGGTATGTGCTCCCATCCTGCTATATACTGCCATCCTGGTATGTGTTCCCACCCTGCTATATACTGCCATCCTGGTATGTGCTCCCATCCTGCTATATACCCCATCCTGGTATGTGCTCCCACCCTGCTATATACTGCCATCCTGGTATGTGCTCCCATCCTGCTATATACCCCATCCTGGTATGTGCTCCCACCCTGCTATATACTGCCATCCTGGTATGTGCTCCCATCCTGCTATATACCCCATCCTGGTATGTGCTCCCACCCTGCTATATACTGCCATCCTGGTATGTGCTCCCACCCTGCTATATACCCCATCCTGGTATGTGCTCCCACCCTGCTATATACTGCCATCCTGGTATGTGCTCCCATCCTGCTATATACCCCATCCTGGTATGTGCTCCCACCCTGCTATATACTGCCATCCTGGTATGTGCTCCCATCCTGCTATATACCCCATCCTGGTATGTGCTCCCACCCTGCTATATACTGCCATCCTGGTATGTGCTCCATCCTGATATATACCCCATCCTGGTATGTGCTCCCATCCTGCTATATACTGCCATCCTGGTATGTGCTCCCATCCTGCTATATACTGCCATCCTGGTATGTGTTCCCACCCTGCTATATACTGCCATCCTGGTATGTGCTCCCATCCTGCTATATTACCCCATCCTGGTATGTGCTCCCACCCTGCTATATACTGCCATCCTGGTATGTGCTCCCATCCTGCTATATACCCCATCCTGGTATGTGCTCCCACCCTGCTATATACTGCCATCCTGGTATGTGCTCCCATCCTGCTATATACCCCATCCTGGTATGTGCTCCCACCCTGCTATATACTGCCATCCTGGTATGTGCTCCCACCCTGCTATATACCCCATCCTGGTATGTGCTCCCACCCTGCTATATACTGCCATCCTGGTATGTGCTCCCATCCTGCTATATACCCCATCCTGGTATGTGCTCCCACCCTGCTATATACTGCCATCCTGGTATGTGCTCCCATCCTGCTATATACCCCATCCTGGTATGTGCTCCCACCCTGCTATATACTGCCATCCTGGTATGTGCTCCCATCATGCAAAATACCCCATCCTGGCATATGGCCGCATCCTGCTATATATCCCATCCTGGCGTATGGCCGCATCCTGCTATATACCCCATCCTGGTATGTGCTCCCACCCTGCTATATACTGGCATCCTGGTATGTGCTCCCACCCTGCTATATACTGCCACCCTGGTATGTGCTCCCACCCTGCTATATACTGCCATCCTGGTATGTGCTCCCACCCTGCTATATACTGCCACCCTCGTATGTGCTCCCACCCTGCTATATACTGCCATCCTGGTATGTGCTCCCACCCTGCTATATACCCCATCCTGGTATGTGCTCCCACCCTGCTATATACTGCCATCCTGGTATGTGCTCCCACCCTGCTATATACTGCCACTCTCGTATGTGCTCCCACCCTGCTATATACTGCCATCCTGGTATGTGCTCCCACCCTGCTATATACTGCCATCCTGGTATGTGCTCCCATCCTGCTATATACCCCATCCTGGTATGTGCTCCCACCCTGCTATATACTGCCATCCTGGTATGTGCTCCCACCCTGCTATATACTGCCATCCTGGTATGTGCTCCCACCCTGCTATATACTGCCATCCTGGTATGTGCTCCCATCCTGCTATATACTGCCATCCTGGTATGTGCTCCCATCATGCAAAATACCCCATCCTGGCATATGGCCGCATCATGCAAAATACCCCATCCTGGCATATGGCCGCATCCTGCTATATATCCCATCCTGGTGTATGGCCGCATCCTGCTATAGATCCCATCCTGGCGTATGGCAGCATCCTGCTATATATCCCATCCTGGCATATGGCCGCATCCTGCTATATATCCCATCCTGGTGTATGGCCGCATCCTGCTATAGATCCCATCCTGGTGTATGGCCGCATCCTGCTATAGATCCCATCCTGGCGTATGGCAGCATCCTGCTATAGATCCCATCCTGGCGTATGGCAGCATCCTGCTATATATCCCATCCTGGCGTATGGCCGCATCCTGCTATAGATCCCATCCTGGCGTATGGCAGCATCCTGCTATATATCCCATCCTGGTGTATGGCCGCATCCTGCTATAGATCCCATCCTGGTGTATGGCCGCATCCTGCTATAGATCCCATCCTGGCGTATGGCAGCATCCTGCTATAGATCCCATCCTGGCGTATGGCAGCATCCTGCTATATATCCCATCCTGGCGTATGGCCGCATCCTGCTATAGATCCCATCCTGGCGTATGGCAGCATCCTGCTATATATCCCATCCTGGCGTATGGCCGCATCCTGCTATAGATCCCATCCTGGCGTATGGCAGCATCCTGCTATAGATCCCATCCTGGCGTATGGCCGCATCCTGCTATAGATCCCATCCTGGCGTATGGCCGCATCCTGCTATAGATCCCATCCTGGCGTATGGCAGCATCCTGCTATAGATCCCATCCTGGCGTATGGCCGCATCCTGTGGCACACAAAAAAATAAACGTTCATTCTCACCTTTCCTCGCTCCACGCAGCATCGCTCCTCCTCCGTCTGTGCCAGCAGTAGCGCCACTGAACTGTGTGGAGCCAGCCACAATCCCTGCAGCATCGCTCGTCTTCCTGTCTGTGCCGGCCACGGCTGTGTGTCGACACGTGCAAACAACGATGACGTCATCACTGTGGGCACCGCTAGTCTCTACACACAGCTGCGGCCGGCACAGACAGGAGGACGAGCGATGCTGCAGGGATTGTGGCTGGTGAATGTATACTGATTCACTGCCCCTTGTGCTGATGATTATACGTGCGGGGGGCAGTGAATACAGCCACACATGATTACTCCAGGCTGTAGTTGCCAGGGGTGATCACGGCCGGCTGTTTACTATGCGCGCACCCCCCCGCCCATCACCCCGCCCACCTGTCTGCGCCGGCTTCAGTGCTGAGGGATGATGGGCGGGAGGGATGGGCGTGCATATGTAATGAGTGGGCCCACGTGGTCACGGCAGGCACTGCTGCAGCCTGCTCGTGCCCCCGATGACCCGCTGCACCGCAGCACCCTCATTCCCCGCAGCCCTATATTCAGACCATAAGACGCACCCCCCACTTTCCCCCAACATTTGGAGGGGGGGAAAAAGTGCGTCTTATAGTCCGAAAAAAAAACGGTAATCTCCTTAAAAAGGTCTAGACTTCCTTTGGGGTATTCTTCTTCTTCTTTTTTTTGAGTTGGCAACTAATTTTTTAGGGTTTCCGTTAAGAAAAACTGCTACGGCCCATATCTATCACAGGATAAGTTACCGGGGAATCGGTCAGCGAGCTCCGTCTGATGTTCGGGGGCTGTAATCCTCATCTCTTCTCTGCAACCATCTTCTAAACTAAATTTTGACCCTGCTTGGGGGTGAAGAGCCGGGGGTCACACGGTCATCAGACGGGGCCCACCGCTCTGTGCAGTGATAGAGGCTGTAAGGCCGGGCGCACACATCCGTGTTTCTCAGAACGGACCGGCCTCTGCTCTCCTGAACGTACGCTCATCAAGACCTGTGCCCAAACGACCCCTTTAATTTTGAGGCTAAATTTTGATTTTGAGGAAGTCAGAACAGCGCCACCTAGTGGTCCGTTTAGCATTAATGAGATGGGATTTCATTGGAAATGTTTTTGTTTTTTCCTACATTCAGTCGTGTGTAAGGATTTAACAAGTGGTTGTCTTCTTCATGTCTTAGGTATCATGCAATATATTTAGGACCCTCCCTCCAAGCGACAGCAACGAGTTCGATCCTGAAGAAGATGAACCCACCCTCGAAGCCTCATGGCCGCACTTACAGGTACGCCGGCCCCAGTGCTGTGGGTAGGCCCTGCGTGTGACTCCATGGTGGATTGTCAGGGTCTAGTGCCCAAGTGTAAAAAAAAAAAAAAAATAGAAGAGGAGCAAAAAATCTCTAGTACTACCTCTATTCTAAATATTATAAGTCTCCTACACAAGGCAGAGACATATCAAATCCACTCACATAGGAGTTTCCAACTGCGGCTCCATGTGTGGAGATTCTGCAGTAAAGAAGGGCCCACAGCAGACTATAATATGCTCTAGGGCTTGAGATTCGCATCGAATAAAGGGGATGTCCCATAAACCTCATGGATAGCTGGTAAATATATGATCACTGGGGGTCCGACCGCTGGATCCGCCATGGATCAGGGCAGAGGTACCAGTGACCAGTGTTCTACAGATCAGCGGGAGTCACATCAGCCGGACCTCCTGCCATCATACATTTTATCCTCTACCATGTGGATCTGTAGCATCTCTTTGCTGGGCTCCGGTGCCTCGGCCGGGGTCAGTACTGTTTTTTTGATTACCGGACTTATGCGATGTTGTACACGCATCGGACTGTAATCATGGCATTACCCCAGCTCAGCTAATCTATAGAGGAGCCGGAAGTAGGAGGTAAGGAGATTCTTGGGGTTCCCATCCAGCGGCCACAGATTCCTGACCCAACCGATGCACCGGAGTCCTGCCAGTCCATCCTCCATCTCTAGTGATGTTTGTTTATGGGACAGCCTTTTTAAGGTGATATTTTTTTTTTTATAGTTGGTTTCTTTTAAAGGGCTCTAACAAATGGCCCAGTCAGTCCACAATTTAAAGGGTTTCTCAAATAAGTGTTAGGCTGCGCTTAAATCGCTGCCAGTTATGGATGGGTTTGATTGCAGATAGTACAAAGGTGTTAAAGGGGTTATCAGGTGTCAGAGGTGAATGACATGAAGACCTGACATACCTGTGTACAATCGTCAGGTAGTGTTGGGTCATTATCATAGTGTATGGGGCCGGAACATCATCAGAGCCAAAATCCTGCCAGATCAATGACAAGAAAAAAAAAGCCTTTGGGGAAAATCCTTTAAATTATTTATTTTGGAGCCATTTCTTAGAGTTAATCTAGTCTAAATTGGCTGATCTATCCCATATGTTTTAGGACCAGCCTTGCGTCGGAGGTGAGGGGGGGGG
>NW_027443771.1:0-35591 GCF_048569485.1 Anomaloglossus baeobatrachus | reverse complement strand
GAAGCGGAGAGATCGCACCAGATGCCAATTCTAGATCTTATCACACCTGTGGTCACTGCAGCAGCAGGTGAATCCACTTTGTCCAAAAGGGATCTATTCCATTCAATTGCAAATGATCTAGATAAGACAGAGAACTGCAGCACGGGGACATAGCCGAGTTGGTCAGGTTGAGTGGTGATGAGTTTGCTATTTGGATGAATAAAGAAAGTCAAAAGTGTGAAAGATAAAAAACAAAAGGAGGAAGTGTGAAAAGTGAATGGGCCAAATTGAGGTGCATATGAAGACGTATGCTTTCTTCCAATTCATTAAATCGGGCTAATATGAATCAGGTGAATTGAGTTCTGCTTTTGGAAACTGGGTTAAGAAGGGGTGCACCGTTCCTGGAGGTACTGCAATACCAGGTCAATGCGTGGAGTGGACAGAGCAAGCTCTTTTTCCATCTCCCTGTTCTAAAAATCCATTTAATATATGGTCCCCAGATAGGGGACGTATCAGATATTAAACTGATAAGAACAGATACTACACTTGATCTTAGCCAAAAGGCCGAGAAGCGATAACCAGAATTGGTTTGGGCCTCGAGTGGCACCCTGGCCTATGCCGGACACATCTTAGGGAGAGAGAGCGAGAGGGAGACAAACCCACGCCTACACAAGACATTTTGTCACCCAAGCCAACCCTTGAAAAGGCTGCTTTGCAGAGCAAAAACAAGAAGAATGGTGCGTTTTGCAGCCGCCGCCCACTGCAATGAATCTGAATAACTCCTCCTTTAGGGCGCAAGCAACTCCCCTCCCCCTTGCAGTCTTTCCAATTCACGATACAAAAAGACGGACAGGACAGGTTGCCTGACTTTCCGTCACTGCCACCCTTTGCCATCCTTACCCGTAGAAAGCCCTTTCATCATCCCCAAACCCTAATCTTTTCCCTTTCCTTCCCAGCCCCCAAACCCTGCCCTCTGTACCTTTCTCACCACCCGCTTCCCTTCTCCTGTCATCCCCCTACCACCCGGGAAAAAAAGAGATTGCCCCCTCCTTCCACTAGCCCACCCTCCCACCCAAAGAACAACTTCTTCTGCGCAGCTTGTTTTCTAGGCAGCAGCGCTATTGTGATGTCATCGGGGGGCATTGTGACAAGCCGCCAGTGTTCCGTCTCTTCATGTTGTGCACAGTTCAAACGGAAAATACATCAACAGGCAGACTACAGAAAAGCTTACTATCAAAGGTTAGAGGGGGGCTTTCTCAGAGGGCTTTTTACAGTTTTTCTATTCCCAATTAGCCGTTTAAGTGTACTTATTGAAAGTAGTAATTCTTTCATAGGCCGCCCTTTCTTAGTATTTGACGTTCCTTATATTGCGGTATGAGGCTTCGCAGTAGGTTGCAAACATTCATCACCCATGACTGTCCCCAATTGAGCTCAGAAGCTCAATGTCTATCATGACCTCTCTTTTAGAATGTCCAAGAGCAAGCAAACTATTCCTCCAGGAGAGGGCGCCAACAGACTACTAAAGAGATCATCATTACTCAAAGAAAACCCCAAAAACCAATGCATGATAGGAATAAACAGGTAACTTTCTTTGGAGTGGAAGCGGAGAGATCGCACCAGATGCCAATTCTAGATCTTATCACACCTGTGGTCACTGCAGCAGCAGGTGAATCCACTTTGTCCAAAAGGGATCTATTCCATTCAATTGCAAATGATCTAGATAAGACAGAGAACTGCAGCACGGGGACATAGCCGAGTTGGTCAGGTTGAGTGGTGATGAGTTTGCTATTTGGATGAATAAAGAAAGTCAAAAGTGTGAAAGATAAAAAACAAAAGGAGGAAGTGTGAAAAGTGAATGGGCCAAATTGAGGTGCATATGAAGACGTATGCTTTCTTCCAATTCATTAAATCGGGCTAATATGAATCAGGTGAATTGAGTTCTGCTTTTGGAAACTGGGTTAAGAAGGGGTGCACCGTTCCTGGAGGTACTGCAATACCAGGTCAATGCGTGGAGTGGACAGAGCAAGCTCTTTTTCCATCTCCCTGTTCTAAAAATCCATTTAATATATGGTCCCCAGATAGGGGACGTATCAGATATTAAACTGATAAGAACAGATACTACACTTGATCTTAGCCAAAAGGCCGAGAAGCGATAACCAGAATTGGTTTGGGCCTCGAGTGGCACCCTGGCCTATGCCGGACACATCTTAGGGAGAGAGAGCGAGAGGGAGACAAACCCACGCCTACACAAGACATTTTGTCACCCAAGCCAACCCTTGAAAAGGCTGCTTTGCAGAGCAAAAACAAGAAGAATGGTGCGTTTTGCAGCCGCCGCCCACTGCAATGAATCTGAATAACTCCTCCTTTAGGGCGCAAGCAACTCCCCTCCCCCTTGCAGTCTTTCCAATTCACGATACAAAAAGACGGACAGGACAGGTTGCCTGACTTTCCGTCACTGCCACCCTTTGCCATCCTTACCCGTAGAAAGCCCTTTCATCATCCCCAAACCCTAATCTTTTCCCTTTCCTTCCCAGCCCCCAAACCCTGCCCTCTGTACCTTTCTCACCACCCGCTTCCCTTCTCCTGTCATCCCCCTACCACCCGGGAAAAAAAGAGATTGCCCCCTCCTTCCACTAGCCCACCCTCCCACCCAAAGAACAACTTCTTCTGCGCAGCTTGTTTTCTAGGCAGCAGCGCTATTGTGATGTCATCGGGGGGCATTGTGACAAGCCGCCAGTGTTCCGTCTCTTCATGTTGTGCACAGTTCAAACGGAAAATACATCAACAGGCAGACTACAGAAAAGCTTACTATCAAAGGTTAGAGGGGGGCTTTCTCAGAGGGCTTTTTACAGTTTTTCTATTCCCAATTAGCCGTTTAAGTGTACTTATTGAAAGTAGTAATTCTTTCATAGGCCGCCCTTTCTTAGTATTTGACGTTCCTTATATTGCGGTATGAGGCTTCGCAGTAGGTTGCAAACATTCATCACCCATGACTGTCCCCAATTGAGCTCAGAAGCTCAATGTCTATCATGACCTCTCTTTTAGAATGTCCAAGAGCAAGCAAACTATTCCTCCAGGAGAGGGCGCCAACAGACTACTAAAGAGATCATCATTACTCAAAGAAAACCCCAAAAACCAATGCATGATAGGAATAAACAGGTAACTTTCTTTGGAGTGGAAGCGGAGAGATCGCACCAGATGCCAATTCTAGATCTTATCACACCTGTGGTCACTGCAGCAGCAGGTGAATCCACTTTGTCCAAAAGGGATCTATTCCATTCAATTGCAAATGATCTAGATAAGACAGAGAACTGCAGCACGGGGACATAGCCGAGTTGGTCAGGTTGAGTGGTGATGAGTTTGCTATTTGGATGAATAAAGAAAGTCAAAAGTGTGAAAGATAAAAAACAAAAGGAGGAAGTGTGAAAAGTGAATGGGCCAAATTGAGGTGCATATGAAGACGTATGCTTTCTTCCAATTCATTAAATCGGGCTAATATGAATCAGGTGAATTGAGTTCTGCTTTTGGAAACTGGGTTAAGAAGGGGTGCACCGTTCCTGGAGGTACTGCAATACCAGGTCAATGCGTGGAGTGGACAGAGCAAGCTCTTTTTCCATCTCCCTGTTCTAAAAATCCATTTAATATATGGTCCCCAGATAGGGGACGTATCAGATATTAAACTGATAAGAACAGATACTACACTTGATCTTAGCCAAAAGGCCGAGAAGCGATAACCAGAATTGGTTTGGGCCTCGAGTGGCACCCTGGCCTATGCCGGACACATCTTAGGGAGAGAGAGCGAGAGGGAGACAAACCCACGCCTACACAAGACATTTTGTCACCCAAGCCAACCCTTGAAAAGGCTGCTTTGCAGAGCAAAAACAAGAAGAATGGTGCGTTTTGCAGCCGCCGCCCACTGCAATGAATCTGAATAACTCCTCCTTTAGGGCGCAAGCAACTCCCCTCCCCCTTGCAGTCTTTCCAATTCACGATACAAAAAGACGGACAGGACAGGTTGCCTGACTTTCCGTCACTGCCACCCTTTGCCATCCTTACCCGTAGAAAGCCCTTTCATCATCCCCAAACCCTAATCTTTTCCCTTTCCTTCCCAGCCCCCAAACCCTGCCCTCTGTACCTTTCTCACCACCCGCTTCCCTTCTCCTGTCATCCCCCTACCACCCGGGAAAAAAAGAGATTGCCCCCTCCTTCCACTAGCCCACCCTCCCACCCAAAGAACAACTTCTTCTGCGCAGCTTGTTTTCTAGGCAGCAGCGCTATTGTGATGTCATCGGGGGGCATTGTGACAAGCCGCCAGTGTTCCGTCTCTTCATGTTGTGCACAGTTCAAACGGAAAATACATCAACAGGCAGACTACAGAAAAGCTTACTATCAAAGGTTAGAGGGGGGCTTTCTCAGAGGGCTTTTTACAGTTTTTCTATTCCCAATTAGCCGTTTAAGTGTACTTATTGAAAGTAGTAATTCTTTCATAGGCCGCCCTTTCTTAGTATTTGACGTTCCTTATATTGCGGTATGAGGCTTCGCAGTAGGTTGCAAACATTCATCACCCATGACTGTCCCCAATTGAGCTCAGAAGCTCAATGTCTATCATGACCTCTCTTTTAGAATGTCCAAGAGCAAGCAAACTATTCCTCCAGGAGAGGGCGCCAACAGACTACTAAAGAGATCATCATTACTCAAAGAAAACCCCAAAAACCAATGCATGATAGGAATAAACAGGTAACTTTCTTTGGAGTGGAAGCGGAGAGATCGCACCAGATGCCAATTCTAGATCTTATCACACCTGTGGTCACTGCAGCAGCAGGTGAATCCACTTTGTCCAAAAGGGATCTATTCCATTCAATTGCAAATGATCTAGATAAGACAGAGAACTGCAGCACGGGGACATAGCCGAGTTGGTCAGGTTGAGTGGTGATGAGTTTGCTATTTGGATGAATAAAGAAAGTCAAAAGTGTGAAAGATAAAAAACAAAAGGAGGAAGTGTGAAAAGTGAATGGGCCAAATTGAGGTGCATATGAAGACGTATGCTTTCTTCCAATTCATTAAATCGGGCTAATATGAATCAGGTGAATTGAGTTCTGCTTTTGGAAACTGGGTTAAGAAGGGGTGCACCGTTCCTGGAGGTACTGCAATACCAGGTCAATGCGTGGAGTGGACAGAGCAAGCTCTTTTTCCATCTCCCTGTTCTAAAAATCCATTTAATATATGGTCCCCAGATAGGGGACGTATCAGATATTAAACTGATAAGAACAGATACTACACTTGATCTTAGCCAAAAGGCCGAGAAGCGATAACCAGAATTGGTTTGGGCCTCGAGTGGCACCCTGGCCTATGCCGGACACATCTTAGGGAGAGAGAGCGAGAGGGAGACAAACCCACGCCTACACAAGACATTTTGTCACCCAAGCCAACCCTTGAAAAGGCTGCTTTGCAGAGCAAAAACAAGAAGAATGGTGCGTTTTGCAGCCGCCGCCCACTGCAATGAATCTGAATAACTCCTCCTTTAGGGCGCAAGCAACTCCCCTCCCCCTTGCAGTCTTTCCAATTCACGATACAAAAAGACGGACAGGACAGGTTGCCTGACTTTCCGTCACTGCCACCCTTTGCCATCCTTACCCGTAGAAAGCCCTTTCATCATCCCCAAACCCTAATCTTTTCCCTTTCCTTCCCAGCCCCCAAACCCTGCCCTCTGTACCTTTCTCACCACCCGCTTCCCTTCTCCTGTCATCCCCCTACCACCCGGGAAAAAAAGAGATTGCCCCCTCCTTCCACTAGCCCACCCTCCCACCCAAAGAACAACTTCTTCTGCGCAGCTTGTTTTCTAGGCAGCAGCGCTATTGTGATGTCATCGGGGGGCATTGTGACAAGCCGCCAGTGTTCCGTCTCTTCATGTTGTGCACAGTTCAAACGGAAAATACATCAACAGGCAGACTACAGAAAAGCTTACTATCAAAGGTTAGAGGGGGGCTTTCTCAGAGGGCTTTTTACAGTTTTTCTATTCCCAATTAGCCGTTTAAGTGTACTTATTGAAAGTAGTAATTCTTTCATAGGCCGCCCTTTCTTAGTATTTGACGTTCCTTATATTGCGGTATGAGGCTTCGCAGTAGGTTGCAAACATTCATCACCCATGACTGTCCCCAATTGAGCTCAGAAGCTCAATGTCTATCATGACCTCTCTTTTAGAATGTCCAAGAGCAAGCAAACTATTCCTCCAGGAGAGGGCGCAACAGACTACTAAAGAGATCATCATTACTCAAAGAAAACCCCAAAAACCAATGCATGATAGGAATAAACAGGTAACTTTCTTTGGAGTGGAAGCGGAGAGATCGCACCAGATGCCAATTCTAGATCTTATCACACCTGTGGTCACTGCAGCAGCAGGTGAATCCACTTTGTCCAAAAGGGATCTATTCCATTCAATTGCAAATGATCTAGATAAGACAGAGAACTGCAGCACGGGGACATAGCCGAGTTGGTCAGGTTGAGTGGTGATGAGTTTGCTATTTGGATGAATAAAGAAAGTCAAAAGTGTGAAAGATAAAAAACAAAAGGAGGAAGTGTGAAAAGTGAATGGGCCAAATTGAGGTGCATATGAAGACGTATGCTTTCTTCCAATTCATTAAATCGGGCTAATATGAATCAGGTGAATTGAGTTCTGCTTTTGGAAACTGGGTTAAGAAGGGGTGCACCGTTCCTGGAGGTACTGCAATACCAGGTCAATGCGTGGAGTGGACAGAGCAAGCTCTTTTTCCATCTCCCTGTTCTAAAAATCCATTTAATATATGGTCCCCAGATAGGGGACGTATCAGATATTAAACTGATAAGAACAGATACTACACTTGATCTTAGCCAAAAGGCCGAGAAGCGATAACCAGAATTGGTTTGGGCCTCGAGTGGCACCCTGGCCTATGCCGGACACATCTTAGGGAGAGAGAGCGAGAGGGAGACAAACCCACGCCTACACAAGACATTTTGTCACCCAAGCCAACCCTTGAAAAGGCTGCTTTGCAGAGCAAAAACAAGAAGAATGGTGCGTTTTGCAGCCGCCGCCCACTGCAATGAATCTGAATAACTCCTCCTTTAGGGCGCAAGCAACTCCCCTCCCCCTTGCAGTCTTTCCAATTCACGATACAAAAAGACGGACAGGACAGGTTGCCTGACTTTCCGTCACTGCCACCCTTTGCCATCCTTACCCGTAGAAAGCCCTTTCATCATCCCCAAACCCTAATCTTTTCCCTTTCCTTCCCAGCCCCCAAACCCTGCCCTCTGTACCTTTCTCACCACCCGCTTCCCTTCTCCTGTCATCCCCCTACCACCCGGGAAAAAAAGAGATTGCCCCCTCCTTCCACTAGCCCACCCTCCCACCCAAAGAACAACTTCTTCTGCGCAGCTTGTTTTCTAGGCAGCAGCGCTATTGTGATGTCATCGGGGGGCATTGTGACAAGCCGCCAGTGTTCCGTCTCTTCATGTTGTGCACAGTTCAAACGGAAAATACATCAACAGGCAGACTACAGAAAAGCTTACTATCAAAGGTTAGAGGGGGGCTTTCTCAGAGGGCTTTTTACAGTTTTTCTATTCCCAATTAGCCGTTTAAGTGTACTTATTGAAAGTAGTAATTCTTTCATAGGCCGCCCTTTCTTAGTATTTGACGTTCCTTATATTGCGGTATGAGGCTTCGCAGTAGGTTGCAAACATTCATCACCCATGACTGTCCCCAATTGAGCTCAGAAGCTCAATGTCTATCATGACCTCTCTTTTAGAATGTCCAAGAGCAAGCAAACTATTCCTCCAGGAGAGGGCGCCAACAGACTACTAAAGAGATCATCATTACTCAAAGAAAACCCCAAAAACCAATGCATGATAGGAATAAACAGGTAACTTTCTTTGGAGTGGAAGCGGAGAGATCGCACCAGATGCCAATTCTAGATCTTATCACACCTGTGGTCACTGCAGCAGCAGGTGAATCCACTTTGTCCAAAAGGGATCTATTCCATTCAATTGCAAATGATCTAGATAAGACAGAGAACTGCAGCACGGGGACATAGCCGAGTTGGTCAGGTTGAGTGGTGATGAGTTTGCTATTTGGATGAATAAAGAAAGTCAAAAGTGTGAAAGATAAAAAACAAAAGGAGGAAGTGTGAAAAGTGAATGGGCCAAATTGAGGTGCATATGAAGACGTATGCTTTCTTCCAATTCATTAAATCGGGCTAATATGAATCAGGTGAATTGAGTTCTGCTTTTGGAAACTGGGTTAAGAAGGGGTGCACCGTTCCTGGAGGTACTGCAATACCAGGTCAATGCGTGGAGTGGACAGAGCAAGCTCTTTTTCCATCTCCCTGTTCTAAAAATCCATTTAATATATGGTCCCCAGATAGGGGACGTATCAGATATTAAACTGATAAGAACAGATACTACACTTGATCTTAGCCAAAAGGCCGAGAAGCGATAACCAGAATTGGTTTGGGCCTCGAGTGGCACCCTGGCCTATGCCGGACACATCTTAGGGAGAGAGAGCGAGAGGGAGACAAACCCACGCCTACACAAGACATTTTGTCACCCAAGCCAACCCTTGAAAAGGCTGCTTTGCAGAGCAAAAACAAGAAGAATGGTGCGTTTTGCAGCCGCCGCCCACTGCAATGAATCTGAATAACTCCTCCTTTAGGGCGCAAGCAACTCCCCTCCCCCTTGCAGTCTTTCCAATTCACGATACAAAAAGACGGACAGGACAGGTTGCCTGACTTTCCGTCACTGCCACCCTTTGCCATCCTTACCCGTAGAAAGCCCTTTCATCATCCCCAAACCCTAATCTTTTCCCTTTCCTTCCCAGCCCCCAAACCCTGCCCTCTGTACCTTTCTCACCACCCGCTTCCCTTCTCCTGTCATCCCCCTACCACCCGGGAAAAAAAGAGATTGCCCCCTCCTTCCACTAGCCCACCCTCCCACCCAAAGAACAACTTCTTCTGCGCAGCTTGTTTTCTAGGCAGCAGCGCTATTGTGATGTCATCGGGGGGCATTGTGACAAGCCGCCAGTGTTCCGTCTCTTCATGTTGTGCACAGTTCAAACGGAAAATACATCAACAGGCAGACTACAGAAAAGCTTACTATCAAAGGTTAGAGGGGGGCTTTCTCAGAGGGCTTTTTACAGTTTTTCTATTCCCAATTAGCCGTTTAAGTGTACTTATTGAAAGTAGTAATTCTTTCATAGGCCGCCCTTTCTTAGTATTTGACGTTCCTTATATTGCGGTATGAGGCTTCGCAGTAGGTTGCAAACATTCATCACCCATGACTGTCCCCAATTGAGCTCAGAAGCTCAATGTCTATCATGACCTCTCTTTTAGAATGTCCAAGAGCAAGCAAACTATTCCTCCAGGAGAGGGCGCCAACAGACTACTAAAGAGATCATCATTACTCAAAGAAAACCCCAAAAACCAATGCATGATAGGAATAAACAGGTAACTTTCTTTGGAGTGGAAGCGGAGAGATCGCACCAGATGCCAATTCTAGATCTTATCACACCTGTGGTCACTGCAGCAGCAGGTGAATCCACTTTGTCCAAAAGGGATCTATTCCATTCAATTGCAAATGATCTAGATAAGACAGAGAACTGCAGCACGGGGACATAGCCGAGTTGGTCAGGTTGAGTGGTGATGAGTTTGCTATTTGGATGAATAAAGAAAGTCAAAAGTGTGAAAGATAAAAAACAAAAGGAGGAAGTGTGAAAAGTGAATGGGCCAAATTGAGGTGCATATGAAGACGTATGCTTTCTTCCAATTCATTAAATCGGGCTAATATGAATCAGGTGAATTGAGTTCTGCTTTTGGAAACTGGGTTAAGAAGGGGTGCACCGTTCCTGGAGGTACTGCAATACCAGGTCAATGCGTGGAGTGGACAGAGCAAGCTCTTTTTCCATCTCCCTGTTCTAAAAATCCATTTAATATATGGTCCCCAGATAGGGGACGTATCAGATATTAAACTGATAAGAACAGATACTACACTTGATCTTAGCCAAAAGGCCGAGAAGCGATAACCAGAATTGGTTTGGGCCTCGAGTGGCACCCTGGCCTATGCCGGACACATCTTAGGGAGAGAGAGCGAGAGGGAGACAAACCCACGCCTACACAAGACATTTTGTCACCCAAGCCAACCCTTGAAAAGGCTGCTTTGCAGAGCAAAAACAAGAAGAATGGTGCGTTTTGCAGCCGCCGCCCACTGCAATGAATCTGAATAACTCCTCCTTTAGGGCGCAAGCAACTCCCCTCCCCCTTGCAGTCTTTCCAATTCACGATACAAAAAGACGGACAGGACAGGTTGCCTGACTTTCCGTCACTGCCACCCTTTGCCATCCTTACCCGTAGAAAGCCCTTTCATCATCCCCAAACCCTAATCTTTTCCCTTTCCTTCCCAGCCCCCAAACCCTGCCCTCTGTACCTTTCTCACCACCCGCTTCCCTTCTCCTGTCATCCCCCTACCACCCGGGAAAAAAAGAGATTGCCCCCTCCTTCCACTAGCCCACCCTCCCACCCAAAGAACAACTTCTTCTGCGCAGCTTGTTTTCTAGGCAGCAGCGCTATTGTGATGTCATCGGGGGGCATTGTGACAAGCCGCCAGTGTTCCGTCTCTTCATGTTGTGCACAGTTCAAACGGAAAATACATCAACAGGCAGACTACAGAAAAGCTTACTATCAAAGGTTAGAGGGGGGCTTTCTCAGAGGGCTTTTTACAGTTTTTCTATTCCCAATTAGCCGTTTAAGTGTACTTATTGAAAGTAGTAATTCTTTCATAGGCCGCCCTTTCTTAGTATTTGACGTTCCTTTTATTGCGGTATGAGGCTTCGCAGTAGGTTGCAAACATTCATCACCCATGACTGTCCCCAATTGAGCTCAGAAGCTCAATGTCTATCATGACCTCTCTTTTAGAATGTCCAAGAGCAAGCAAACTATTCCTCCAGGAGAGGGCGCCAACAGACTACTAAAGAGATCATCATTACTCAAAGAAAACCCCAAAAACCAATGCATGATAGGAATAAACAGGTAACTTTCTTTGGAGTGGAAGCGGAGAGATCGCACCAGATGCCAATTCTAGATCTTATCACACCTGTGGTCACTGCAGCAGCAGGTGAATCCACTTTGTCCAAAAGGGATCTATTCCATTCAATTGCAAATGATCTAGATAAGACAGAGAACTGCAGCACGGGGACATAGCCGAGTTGGTCAGGTTGAGTGGTGATGAGTTTGCTATTTGGATGAATAAAGAAAGTCAAAAGTGTGAAAGATAAAAAACAAAAGGAGGAAGTGTGAAAAGTGAATGGGCCAAATTGAGGTGCATATGAAGACGTATGCTTTCTTCCAATTCATTAAATCGGGCTAATATGAATCAGGTGAATTGAGTTCTGCTTTTGGAAACTGGGTTAAGAAGGGGTGCACCGTTCCTGGAGGTACTGCAATACCAGGTCAATGCGTGGAGTGGACAGAGCAAGCTCTTTTTCCATCTCCCTGTTCTAAAAATCCATTTAATATATGGTCCCCAGATAGGGGACGTATCAGATATTAAACTGATAAGAACAGATTTTTTTGATTTAATGAAGCTTTCCAATTCACCACAAAAAATGCATGACCGAAGTCACACCAAAAACAGTGCAAAGGCTAGGATTCGTGTGGACCCCACCGTGAGGAGAGGGTCCCCAAAAATCAACCCCGTCCCTCCGAGCCAGAAGGCCACAGCAAGGGTCAGGGATCTTCGGTGCTCCCCCAAGCCGAAGCCTGGTTGAGCCTTGTCGTTGCTCCCAGCGTCCACCCAGGCATCTTACCCAAGTGGAGTAGAGAGCTACTAGTTGTTGGTTTCTGATAAGAACAGATACTACACTTGATCTTAGCCAAAAGGCCGAGAAGCGATAACCAGAATTGGTTTGGGCCTCGAGTGGCACCCTGGCCTATGCCGGACACATCTTAGGGAGAGAGAGCGAGAGGGAGACAAACCCACGCCTACACAAGACATTTTGTCACCCAAGCCAACCCTTGAAAAGGCTGCTTTGCAGAGCAAAAACAAGAAGAATGGTGCGTTTTGCAGCCGCCGCCCACTGCAATGAATCTGAATAACTCCTCCTTTAGGGCGCAAGCAACTCCCCTCCCCCTTGCAGTCTTTCCAATTCACGATACAAAAAGACGGACAGGACAGGTTGCCTGACTTTCCGTCACTGCCACCCTTTGCCATCCTTACCCGTAGAAAGCCCTTTCATCATCCCCAAACCCTAATCTTTTCCCTTTCCTTCCCAGCCCCCAAACCCTGCCCTCTGTACCTTTCTCACCACCCGCTTCCCTTCTCCTGTCATCCCCCTACCACCCGGGAAAAAAAGAGATTGCCCCCTCCTTCCACTAGCCCACCCTCCCACCCAAAGAACAACTTCTTCTGCGCAGCTTGTTTTCTAGGCAGCAGCGCTATTGTGATGTCATCGGGGGGCATTGTGACAAGCCGCCAGTGTTCCGTCTCTTCATGTTGTGCACAGTTCAAACGGAAAATACATCAACAGGCAGACTACAGAAAAGCTTACTATCAAAGGTTAGAGGGGGGCTTTCTCAGAGGGCTTTTTACAGTTTTTCTATTCCCAATTAGCCGTTTAAGTGTACTTATTGAAAGTAGTAATTCTTTCATAGGCCGCCCTTTCTTAGTATTTGACGTTCCTTATATTGCGGTATGAGGCTTCGCAGTAGGTTGCAAACATTCATCACCCATGACTGTCCCCAATTGAGCTCAGAAGCTCAATGTCTATCATGACCTCTCTTTTAGAATGTCCAAGAGCAAGCAAACTATTCCTCCAGGAGAGGGCGCCAACAGACTACTAAAGAGATCATCATTACTCAAAGAAAACCCCAAAAACCAATGCATGATAGGAATAAACAGGTAACTTTCTTTGGAGTGGAAGCGGAGAGATCGCACCAGATGCCAATTCTAGATCTTATCACACCTGTGGTCACTGCAGCAGCAGGTGAATCCACTTTGTCCAAAAGGGATCTATTCCATTCAATTGCAAATGATCTAGATAAGACAGAGAACTGCAGCACGGGGACATAGCCGAGTTGGTCAGGTTGAGTGGTGATGAGTTTGCTATTTGGATGAATAAAGAAAGTCAAAAGTGTGAAAGATAAAAAACAAAAGGAGGAAGTGTGAAAAGTGAATGGGCCAAATTGAGGTGCATATGAAGACGTATGCTTTCTTCCAATTCATTAAATCGGGCTAATATGAATCAGGTGAATTGAGTTCTGCTTTTGGAAACTGGGTTAAGAAGGGGTGCACCGTTCCTGGAGGTACTGCAATACCAGGTCAATGCGTGGAGTGGACAGAGCAAGCTCTTTTTCCATCTCCCTGTTCTAAAAATCCATTTAATATATGGTCCCCAGATAGGGGACGTATCAGATATTAAACTGATAAGAACAGATACTACACTTGATCTTAGCCAAAAGGCCGAGAAGCGATAACCAGAATTGGTTTGGGCCTCGAGTGGCACCCTGGCCTATGCCGGACACATCTTAGGGAGAGAGAGCGAGAGGGAGACAAACCCACGCCTACACAAGACATTTTGTCACCCAAGCCAACCCTTGAAAAGGCTGCTTTGCAGAGCAAAAACAAGAAGAATGGTGCATTTTGCAGCCGCCGCCCACTGCAATGAATCTGAATAACTCCTCCTTTAGGGCGCAAGCAACTCCCCTCCCCCTTGCAGTCTTTCCAATTCACGATACAAAAAGACGGACAGGACAGGTTGCCTGACTTTCCGTCACTGCCACCCTTTGCCATCCTTACCCGTAGAAAGCCCTTTCATGATCCCCAAACCCTAATCTTTTCCCTTTCCTTCCCAGCCCCCAAACCCTGCCCTCTGTACCTTTCTCACCACCCGCTTCCCTTCTCCTGTCATCCCCCTACCACCCGGGAAAAAAAGAGATTGCCCCCTCCTTCCACTAGCCCACCCTCCCACCCAAAGAACAACTTCTTCTGCGCAGCTTGTTTTCTAGGCAGCAGCGCTATTGTGATGTCATCGGGGGGCATTGTGACAAGCCGCCAGTGTTCCGTCTCTTCATGTTGTGCACAGTTCAAACGGAAAATACATCAACAGGCAGACTACAGAAAAGCTTACTATCAAAGGTTAGAGGGGGGCTTTCTCAGAGGGCTTTTTACAGTTTTTCTATTCCCAATTAGCCGTTTAAGTGTACTTATTGAAAGTAGTAATTCTTTCATAGGCCGCCCTTTCTTAGTATTTGACGTTCTTTATATTGCGGTATGAGGCTTCGCAGTAGGTTGCAAACATTCATCACCCATGACTGTCCCCAATTGAGCTCAGAAGCTCAATGTCTATCATGACCTCTCTTTTTGAATGTCCAAGAGCAAGCAAACTATTCCTCCAGGAGAGGGCGCCAACAGACTACTAAAGAGATCATCATTACTCAAAGAAAACCCCAAAAACCAATGCATGATAGGAATAAACAGGTAACTTTCTTTGGAGTGGAAGCGGAGAGATCGCACCAGATGCCAATTCTAGATCTTATCACACCTGTGGTCACTGCAGCAGCAGGTGAATCCACTTTGTCCAAAAGGGATCTATTCCATTCAATTGCAAATGATCTAGATAAGACAGAGAACTGCAGCACGGGGACATAGCCGAGTTGGTCAGGTTGAGTGGTGATGAGTTTGCTATTTGGATGAATAAAGAAAGTCAAAAGTGTGAAAGATAAAAAACAAAAGGAGGAAGTGTGAAAAGTGAATGGGCCAAATTGAGGTGCATATGAAGACGTATGCTTTCTTCCAATTCATTAAATCGGGCTAATATGAATCAGGTGAATTGAGTTCTGCTTTTGGAAACTGGGTTAAGAAGGGGTGCACCGTTCCTGGAGGTACTGCAATACCAGGTCAATGCGTGGAGTGGACAGAGCAAGCTCTTTTTCCATCTCCCTGTTCTAAAAATCCATTTAATATATGGTCCCCAGATAGGGGACGTATCAGATATTAAACTGATAAGAACAGATACTACACTTGATCTTAGCCAAAAGGCCGAGAAGCGATAACCAGAATTGGTTTGGGCCTCGAGTGGCACCCTGGCCTATGCCGGACACATCTTAGGGAGAGAGAGCGAGAGGGAGACAAACCCACGCCTACACAAGACATTTTGTCACCCAAGCCAACCCTTGAAAAGGCTGCTTTGCAGAGCAAAAACAAGAAGAATGGTGCGTTTTGCAGCCGCCGCCCACTGCAATGAATCTGAATAACTCCTCCTTTAGGGCGCAAGCAACTCCCCTCCCCCTTGCAGTCTTTCCAATTCACGATACAAAAAGACGGACAGGACAGGTTGCCTGACTTTCCGTCACTGCCACCCTTTGCCATCCTTACCCGTAGAAAGCCCTTTCATCATCCCCAAACCCTAATCTTTTCCCTTTCCTTCCCAGCCCCCAAACCCTGCCCTCTGTACCTTTCTCACCACCCGCTTCCCTTCTCCTGTCATCCCCCTACCACCCGGGAAAAAAAGAGATTGCCCCCTCCTTCCACTAGCCCACCCTCCCACCCAAAGAACAACTTCTTCTGCGCAGCTTGTTTTCTAGGCAGCAGCGCTATTGTGATGTCATCGGGGGGCATTGTGACAAGCCGCCAGTGTTCCGTCTCTTCATGTTGTGCACAGTTCAAACGGAAAATACATCAACAGGCAGACTACAGAAAAGCTTACTATCAAAGGTTAGAGGGGGGCTTTCTCAGAGGGCTTTTTACAGTTTTTCTATTCCCAATTAGCCGTTTAAGTGTACTTATTGAAAGTAGTAATTCTTTCATAGGCCGCCCTTTCTTAGTATTTGACGTTCCTTATATTGCGGTATGAGGCTTCGCAGTAGGTTGCAAACATTCATCACCCATGACTGTCCCCAATTGAGCTCAGAAGCTCAATGTCTATCATGACCTCTCTTTTAGAATGTCCAAGAGCAAGCAAACTATTCCTCCAGGAGAGGGCGCCAACAGACTACTAAAGAGATCATCATTACTCAAAGAAAACCCCAAAAACCAATGCATGATAGGAATAAACAGGTAACTTTCTTTGGAGTGGAAGCGGAGAGATCGCACCAGATGCCAATTCTAGATCTTATCACACCTGTGGTCACTGCAGCAGCAGGTGAATCCACTTTGTCCAAAAGGGATCTATTCCATTCAATTGCAAATGATCTAGATAAGACAGAGAACTGCAGCACGGGGACATAGCCGAGTTGGTCAGGTTGAGTGGTGATGAGTTTGCTATTTGGATGAATAAAGAAAGTCAAAAGTGTGAAAGATAAAAAACAAAAGGAGGAAGTGTGAAAAGTGAATGGGCCAAATTGAGGTGCATATGAAGACGTATGCTTTCTTCCAATTCATTAAATCGGGCTAATATGAATCAGGTGAATTGAGTTCTGCTTTTGGAAACTGGGTTAAGAAGGGGTGCACCGTTCCTGGAGGTACTGCAATACCAGGTCAATGCGTGGAGTGGACAGAGCAAGCTCTTTTTCCATCTCCCTGTTCTAAAAATCCATTTAATATATGGTCCCCAGATAGGGGACGTATCAGATATTAAACTGATAAGAACAGATACTACACTTGATCTTAGCCAAAAGGCCGAGAAGCGATAACCAGAATTGGTTTGGGCCTCGAGTGGCACCCTGGCCTATGCCGGACACATCTTAGGGAGAGAGAGCGAGAGGGAGACAAACCCACGCCTACACAAGACATTTTGTCACCCAAGCCAACCCTTGAAAAGGCTGCTTTGCAGAGCAAAAACAAGAAGAATGGTGCGTTTTGCAGCCGCCGCCCACTGCAATGAATCTGAATAACTCCTCCTTTAGGGCGCAAGCAACTCCCCTCCCCCTTGCAGTCTTTCCAATTCACGATACAAAAAGACGGACAGGACAGGTTGCCTGACTTTCCGTCACTGCCACCCTTTGCCATCCTTACCCGTAGAAAGCCCTTTCATCATCCCCAAACCCTAATCTTTTCCCTTTCCTTCCCAGCCCCCAAACCCTGCCCTCTGTACCTTTCTCACCACCCGCTTCCCTTCTCCTGTCATCCCCCTACCACCCGGGAAAAAAAGAGATTGCCCCCTCCTTCCACTAGCCCACCCTCCCACCCAAAGAACAACTTCTTCTGCGCAGCTTGTTTTCTAGGCAGCAGCGCTATTGTGATGTCAGCGGGGGCATTGTGACAAGCCGCCAGTGTTCCGTCTCTTCATGTTGTGCACAGTTCAAACGGAAAATACATCAACAGGCAGACTACAGAAAAGCTTACTATCAAAGGTTAGAGGGGGGCTTTCTCAGAGGGCTTTTTACAGTTTTTCTATTCCCAATTAGCCGTTTAAGTGTACTTATTGAAAGTAGTAATTCTTTCATAGGCCGCCCTTTCTTAGTATTTGACGTTCCTTATATTGCGGTATGAGGCTTCGCAGTAGGTTGCAAACATTCATCACCCATGACTGTCCCCAATTGAGCTCAGAAGCTCAATGTCTATCATGACCTCTCTTTTAGAATGTCCAAGAGCAAGCAAACTATTCCTCCAGGAGAGGGCGCCAACAGACTACTAAAGAGATCATCATTACTCAAAGAAAACCCCAAAAACCAATGCATGATAGGAATAAACAGGTAACTTTCTTTGGAGTGGAAGCGGAGAGATCGCACCAGATGCCAATTCTAGATCTTATCACACCTGTGGTCACTGCAGCAGCAGGTGAATCCACTTTGTCCAAAAGGGATCTATTCCATTCAATTGCAAATGATCTAGATAAGACAGAGAACTGCAGCACGGGGACATAGCCGAGTTGGTCAGGTTGAGTGGTGATGAGTTTGCTATTTGGATGAATAAAGAAAGTCAAAAGTGTGAAAGATAAAAAACAAAAGGAGGAAGTGTGAAAAGTGAATGGGCCAAATTGAGGTGCATATGAAGACGTATGCTTTCTTCCAATTCATTAAATCGGGCTAATATGAATCAGGTGAATTGAGTTCTGCTTTTGGAAACTGGGTTAAGAAGGGGTGCACCGTTCCTGGAGGTACTGCAATACCAGGTCAATGCGTGGAGTGGACAGAGCAAGCTCTTTTTCCATCTCCCTGTTCTAAAAATCCATTTAATATATGGTCCCCAGATAGGGGACGTATCAGATATTAAACTGATAAGAACAGATACTACACTTGATCTTAGCCAAAAGGCCGAGAAGCGATAACCAGAATTGGTTTGGGCCTCGAGTGGCACCCTGGCCTATGCCGGACACATCTTAGGGAGAGAGAGCGAGAGGGAGACAAACCCACGCCTACACAAGACATTTTGTCACCCAAGCCAACCCTTGAAAAGGCTGCTTTGCAGAGCAAAAACAAGAAGAATGGTGCGTTTTGCAGCCGCCGCCCACTGCAATGAATCTGAATAACTCCTCCTTTAGGGCGCAAGCAACTCCCCTCCCCCTTGCAGTCTTTCCAATTCACGATACAAAAAGACGGACAGGACAGGTTGCCTGACTTTCCGTCACTGCCACCCTTTGCCATCCTTACCCGTAGAAAGCCCTTTCATCATCCCCAAACCCTAATCTTTTCCCTTTCCTTCCCAGCCCCCAAACCCTGCCCTCTGTACCTTTCTCACCACCCGCTTCCCTTCTCCTGTCATCCCCCTACCACCCGGGAAAAAAAGAGATTGCCCCCTCCTTCCACTAGCCCACCCTCCCACCCAAAGAACAACTTCTTCTGCGCAGCTTGTTTTCTAGGCAGCAGCGCTATTGTGATGTCATCGGGGGGCATTGTGACAAGCCGCCAGTGTTCCGTCTCTTCATGTTGTGCACAGTTCAAACGGAAAATACATCAACAGGCAGACTACAGAAAAGCTTACTATCAAAGGTTAGAGGGGGGCTTTCTCAGAGGGCTTTTTACAGTTTTTCTATTCCCAATTAGCCGTTTAAGTGTACTTATTGAAAGTAGTAATTCTTTCATAGGCCGCCCTTTCTTAGTATTTGACGTTCCTTATATTGCGGTATGAGGCTTCGCAGTAGGTTGCAAACATTCATCACCCATGACTGTCCCCAATTGAGCTCAGAAGCTCAATGTCTATCATGACCTCTCTTTTAGAATGTCCAAGAGCAAGCAAACTATTCCTCCAGGAGAGGGCGCCAACAGACTACTAAAGAGATCATCATTACTCAAAGAAAACCCCAAAAACCAATGCATGATAGGAATAAACAGGTAACTTTCTTTGGAGTGGAAGCGGAGAGATCGCACCAGATGCCAATTCTAGATCTTATCACACCTGTGGTCACTGCAGCAGCAGGTGAATCCACTTTGTCCAAAAGGGATCTATTCCATTCAATTGCAAATGATCTAGATAAGACAGAGAACTGCAGCACGGGGACATAGCCGAGTTGGTCAGGTTGAGTGGTGATGAGTTTGCTATTTGGATGAATAAAGAAAGTCAAAAGTGTGAAAGATAAAAAACAAAAGGAGGAAGTGTGAAAAGTGAATGGGCCAAATTGAGGTGCATATGAAGACGTATGCTTTCTTCCAATTCATTAAATCGGGCTAATATGAATCAGGTGAATTGAGTTCTGCTTTTGGAAACTGGGTTAAGAAGGGGTGCACCGTTCCTGGAGGTACTGCAATACCAGGTCAATGCGTGGAGTGGACAGAGCAAGCTCTTTTTCCATCTCCCTGTTCTAAAAATCCATTTAATATATGGTCCCCAGATAGGGGACGTATCAGATATTAAACTGATAAGAACAGATACTACACTTGATCTTAGCCAAAAGGCCGAGAAGCGATAACCAGAATTGGTTTGGGCCTCGAGTGGCACCCTGGCCTATGCCGGACACATCTTAGGGAGAGAGAGCGAGAGGGAGACAAACCCACGCCTACACAAGACATTTTGTCACCCAAGCCAACCCTTGAAAAGGCTGCTTTGCAGAGCAAAAACAAGAAGAATGGTGCGTTTTGCAGCCGCCGCCCACTGCAATGAATCTGAATAACTCCTCCTTTAGGGCGCAAGCAACTCCCCTCCCCCTTGCAGTCTTTCCAATTCACGATACAAAAAGACGGACAGGACAGGTTGCCTGACTTTCCGTCACTGCCACCCTTTGCCATCCTTACCCGTAGAAAGCCCTTTCATCATCCCCAAACCCTAATCTTTTCCCTTTCCTTCCCAGCCCCCAAACCCTGCCCTCTGTACCTTTCTCACCACCCGCTTCCCTTCTCCTGTCATCCCCCTACCACCCGGGAAAAAAAGAGATTGCCCCCTCCTTCCACTAGCCCACCCTCCCACCCAAAGAACAACTTCTTCTGCGCAGCTTGTTTTCTAGGCAGCAGCGCTATTGTGATGTCATCGGGGGGCATTGTGACAAGCCGCCAGTGTTCCGTCTCTTCATGTTGTGCACAGTTCAAACGGAAAATACATCAACAGGCAGACTACAGAAAAGCTTACTATCAAAGGTTAGAGGGGGGCTTTCTCAGAGGGCTTTTTACAGTTTTTCTATTCCCAATTAGCCGTTTAAGTGTACTTATTGAAAGTAGTAATTCTTTCATAGGCCGCCCTTTCTTAGTATTTGACGTTCCTTATATTGCGGTATGAGGCTTCGCAGTAGGTTGCAAACATTCATCACCCATGACTGTCCCCAATTGAGCTCAGAAGCTCAATGTCTATCATGACCTCTCTTTTAGAATGTCCAAGAGCAAGCAAACTATTCCTCCAGGAGAGGGCGCCAACAGACTACTAAAGAGATCATCATTACTCAAAGAAAACCCCAAAAACCAATGCATGATAGGAATAAACAGGTAACTTTCTTTGGAGTGGAAGCGGAGAGATCGCACCAGATGCCAATTCTAGATCTTATCACACCTGTGGTCACTGCAGCAGCAGGTGAATCCACTTTGTCCAAAAGGGATCTATTCCATTCAATTGCAAATGATCTAGATAAGACAGAGAACTGCAGCACGGGGACATAGCCGAGTTGGTCAGGTTGAGTGGTGATGAGTTTGCTATTTGGATGAATAAAGAAAGTCAAAAGTGTGAAAGATAAAAAACAAAAGGAGGAAGTGTGAAAAGTGAATGGGCCAAATTGAGGTGCATATGAAGACGTATGCTTTCTTCCAATTCATTAAATCGGGCTAATATGAATCAGGTGAATTGAGTTCTGCTTTTGGAAACTGGGTTAAGAAGGGGTGCACCGTTCCTGGAGGTACTGCAATACCAGGTCAATGCGTGGAGTGGACAGAGCAAGCTCTTTTTCCATCTCCCTGTTCTAAAAATCCATTTAATATATGGTCCCCAGATAGGGGACGTATCAGATATTAAACTGATAAGAACAGATACTACACTTGATCTTAGCCAAAAGGCCGAGAAGCGATAACCAGAATTGGTTTGGGCCTCGAGTGGCACCCTGGCCTATGCCGGACACATCTTAGGGAGAGAGAGCGAGAGGGAGACAAACCCACGCCTACACAAGACATTTTGTCACCCAAGCCAACCCTTGAAAAGGCTGCTTTGCAGAGCAAAAACAAGAAGAATGGTGCGTTTTGCAGCCGCCGCCCACTGCAATGAATCTGAATAACTCCTCCTTTAGGGCGCAAGCAACTCCCCTCCCCCTTGCAGTCTTTCCAATTCACGATACAAAAAGACGGACAGGACAGGTTGCCTGACTTTCCGTCACTGCCACCCTTTGCCATCCTTACCCGTAGAAAGCCCTTTCATCATCCCCAAACCCTAATCTTTTCCCTTTCCTTCCCAGCCCCCAAACCCTGCCCTCTGTACCTTTCTCACCACCCGCTTCCCTTCTCCTGTCATCCCCCTACCACCCGGGAAAAAAAGAGATTGCCCCCTCCTTCCACTAGCCCACCCTCCCACCCAAAGAACAACTTCTTCTGCGCAGCTTGTTTTCTAGGCAGCAGCGCTATTGTGATGTCATCGGGGGGCATTGTGACAAGCCGCCAGTGTTCCGTCTCTTCATGTTGTGCACAGTTCAAACGGAAAATACATCAACAGGCAGACTACAGAAAAGCTTACTATCAAAGGTTAGAGGGGGGCTTTCTCAGAGGGCTTTTTACAGTTTTTCTATTCCCAATTAGCCGTTTAAGTGTACTTATTGAAAGTAGTAATTCTTTCATAGGCCGCCCTTTCTTAGTATTTGACGTTCCTTATATTGCGGTATGAGGCTTCGCAGTAGGTTGCAAACATTCATCACCCATGACTGTCCCCAATTGAGCTCAGAAGCTCAATGTCTATCATGACCTCTCTTTTAGAATGTCCAAGAGCAAGCAAACTATTCCTCCAGGAGAGGGCGCCAACAGACTACTAAAGAGATCATCATTACTCAAAGAAAACCCCAAAAACCAATGCATGATAGGAATAAACAGGTAACTTTCTTTGGAGTGGAAGCGGAGAGATCGCACCAGATGCCAATTCTAGATCTTATCACACCTGTGGTCACTGCAGCAGCAGGTGAATCCACTTTGTCCAAAAGGGATCTATTCCATTCAATTGCAAATGATCTAGATAAGACAGAGAACTGCAGCACGGGGACATAGCCGAGTTGGTCAGGTTGAGTGGTGATGAGTTTGCTA
The DNA here is from genome assembly GCF_048569485.1 of Anomaloglossus baeobatrachus. Classification (NCBI taxonomy): domain Eukaryota; kingdom Metazoa; phylum Chordata; class Amphibia; order Anura; family Aromobatidae; genus Anomaloglossus; species Anomaloglossus baeobatrachus. Next base: position 13,023 of record NW_027443771.1, on the reverse strand, counting down.
TTTGGATGAATAAAGAAAGTCAAAAGTGTGAAAGATAAAAAACAAAAGGAGGAAGTGTGAAAAGTGAATGGGCCAAATTGAGGTGCATATGAAGACGTATGCTTTCTTCCAATTCATTAAATCGGGCTAATATGAATCAGGTGAATTGAGTTCTGCTTTTGGAAACTGGGTTAAGAAGGGGTGCACCGTTCCTGGAGGTACTGCAATACCAGGTCAATGCGTGGAGTGGACAGAGCAAGCTCTTTTTCCATCTCCCTGTTCTAAAAATCCATTTAATATATGGTCCCCAGATAGGGGACGTATCAGATATTAAACTGATAAGAACAGATTTTTTTTTTTTTTTTTTTTTTTTTTGAAGGATGAGTTTGAAAATAATAAAGTGACCGCCTCTCGTTGCCCAGGTAACTGTCCGTCACAAGAGGGCTATGACATCCTACGATGCACACTCCCCCAAGGCCAGCAGTTGTGCAATACCCTGGCACCTTTCAGCAACAACCAAGGTAGTACCCTCCCAAACTACACTTGATCTTAGCCAAAAGGCCGAGAAGCGATAACCAGAATTGGTTTGGGCCTCGAGTGGCACCCTGGCCTATGCCGGACACATCTTAGGGAGAGAGAGCGAGAGGGAGACAAACCCACGCCTACACAAGACATTTTGTCACCCAAGCCAACCCTTGAAAAGGCTGCTTTGCAGAGCAAAAACAAGAAGAATGGTGCGTTTTGCAGCCGCCGCCCACTGCAATGAATCTGAATAACTCCTCCTTTAGGGCGCAAGCAACTCCCCTCCCCCTTGCAGTCTTTCCAATTCACGATACAAAAAGACGGACAGGACAGGTTGCCTGACTTTCCGTCACTGCCACCCTTTGCCATCCTTACCCGTAGAAAGCCCTTTCATCATCCCCAAACCCTAATCTTTTCCCTTTCCTTCCCAGCCCCCAAACCCTGCCCTCTGTACCTTTCTCACCACCCGCTTCCCTTCTCCTGTCATCCCCCTACCACCCGGGAAAAAAAGAGATTGCCCCCTCCTTCCACTAGCCCACCCTCCCACCCAAAGAACAACTTCTTCTGCGCAGCTTGTTTTCTAGGCAGCAGCGCTATTGTGATGTCATCGGGGGGCATTGTGACAAGCCGCCAGTGTTCCGTCTCTTCATGTTGTGCACAGTTCAAACGGAAAATACATCAACAGGCAGACTACAGAAAAGCTTACTATCAAAGGTTAGAGGGGGGCTTTCTCAGAGGGCTTTTTACAGTTTTTCTATTCCCAATTAGCCGTTTAAGTGTACTTATTGAAAGTAGTAATTCTTTCATAGGCCGCCCTTTCTTAGTATTTGACGTTCCTTATATTGCGGTATGAGGCTTCGCAGTAGGTTGCAAACATTCATCACCCATGACTGTCCCCAATTGAGCTCAGAAGCTCAATGTCTATCATGACCTCTCTTTTAGAATGTCCAAGAGCAAGCAAACTATTCCTCCAGGAGAGGGCGCCAACAGACTACTAAAGAGATCATCATTACTCAAAGAAAACCCCAAAAACCAATGCATGATAGGAATAAACAGGTAACTTTCTTTGGAGTGGAAGCGGAGAGATCGCACCAGATGCCAATTCTAGATCTTATCACACCTGTGGTCACTGCAGCAGCAGGTGAATCCACTTTGTCCAAAAGGGATCTATTCCATTCAATTGCAAATGATCTAGATAAGACAGAGAACTGCAGCACGGGGACATAGCCGAGTTGGTCAGGTTGAGTGGTGATGAGTTTGCTATTTGGATGAATAAAGAAAGTCAAAAGTGTGAAAGATAAAAAACAAAAGGAGGAAGTGTGAAAAGTGAATGGGCCAAATTGAGGTGCATATGAAGACGTATGCTTTCTTCCAATTCATTAAATCGGGCTAATATGAATCAGGTGAATTGAGTTCTGCTTTTGGAAACTGGGTTAAGAAGGGGTGCACCGTTCCTGGAGGTACTGCAATACCAGGTCAATGCGTGGAGTGGACAGAGCAAGCTCTTTTTCCATCTCCCTGTTCTAAAAATCCATTTAATATATGGTCCCCAGATAGGGGACGTATCAGATATTAAACTGATAAGAACAGATACTACACTTGATCTTAGCCAAAAGGCCGAGAAGCGATAACCAGAATTGGTTTGGGCCTCGAGTGGCACCCTGGCCTATGCCGGACACATCTTAGGGAGAGAGAGCGAGAGGGAGACAAACCCACGCCTACACAAGACATTTTGTCACCCAAGCCAACCCTTGAAAAGGCTGCTTTGCAGAGCAAAAACAAGAAGAATGGTGCGTTTTGCAGCCGCCGCCCACTGCAATGAATCTGAATAACTCCTCCTTTAGGGCGCAAGCAACTCCCCTCCCCCTTGCAGTCTTTCCAATTCACGATACAAAAAGACGGACAGGACAGGTTGCCTGACTTTCCGTCACTGCCACCCTTTGCCATCCTTACCCGTAGAAAGCCCTTTCATCATCCCCAAACCCTAATCTTTTCCCTTTCCTTCCCAGCCCCCAAACCCTGCCCTCTGTACCTTTCTCACCACCCGCTTCCCTTCTCCTGTCATCCCCCTACCACCCGGGAAAAAAAGAGATTGCCCCCTCCTTCCACTAGCCCACCCTCCCACCCAAAGAACAACTTCTTCTGCGCAGATTGTTTTCTAGGCAGCAGCGCTATTGTGATGTCATCGGGGGGCATTGTGACAAGCCGCCAGTGTTCCGTCTCTTCATGTTGTGCACAGTTCAAACGGAAAATACATCAACAGGCAGACTACAGAAAAGCTTACTATCAAAGGTTAGAGGGGGGCTTTCTCAGAGAGCTTTTTACAGTTTTTCTATTCCCAATTAGCCGTTTAAGTGTACTTATTGAAAGTAGTAATTCTTTCATAGGCCGCCCTTTCTTAGTATTTGACGTTCCTTATATTGCGGTATGAGGCTTCGCAGTAGGTTGCAAACATTCATCACCCATGACTGTCCCCAATTGAGCTCAGAAGCTCAATGTCTATCATGACCTCTCTTTTAGAATGTCCAAGAGCAAGCAAACTATTCCTCCAGGAGAGGGCGCCAACAGACTACTAAAGAGATCATCATTACTCAAAGAAAACCCCAAAAACCAATGCATGATAGGAATAAACAGGTAACTTTCTTTGGAGTGGAAGCGGAGAGATCGCACCAGATGCCAATTCTAGATCTTATCACACCTGTGGTCACTGCAGCAGCAGGTGAATCCACTTTGTCCAAAAGGGATCTATTCCATTCAATTGCAAATGATCTAGATAAGACAGAGAACTGCAGCACGGGGACATAGCCGAGTTGGTCAGGTTGAGTGGTGATGAGTTTGCTATTTGGATGAATAAAGAAAGTCAAAAGTGTGAAAGATAAAAAACAAAAGGAGGAAGTGTGAAAAGTGAATGGGCCAAATTGAGGTGCATATGAAGACGTATGCTTTCTTCCAATTCATTAAATCGGGCTAATATGAATCAGGTGAATTGAGTTCTGCTTTTGGAAACTGGGTTAAGAAGGGGTGCACCGTTCCTGGAGGTACTGCAATACCAGGTCAATGCGTGGAGTGGACAGAGCAAGCTCTTTTTCCATCTCCCTGTTCTAAAAATCCATTTAATATATGGTCCCCAGATAGGGGACGTATCAGATATTAAACTGATAAGAACAGATACTACACTTGATCTTAGCCAAAAGGCCGAGAAGCGATAACCAGAATTGGTTTGGGCCTCGAGTGGCACCCTGGCCTATGCCGGACACATCTTAGGGAGAGAGAGCGAGAGGGAGACAAACCCACGCCTACACAAGACATTTTGTCACCCAAGCCAACCCTTGAAAAGGCTGCTTTGCAGAGCAAAAACAAGAAGAATGGTGTGTTTTGCAGCCGCCGCCCACTGCAATGAATCTGAATAACTCCTCCTTTAGGGCGCAAGCAACTCCCCTCCCCCTTGCAGTCTTTCCAATTCACGATACAAAAAGACGGACAGGACAGGTTGCCTGACTTTCCGTCACTGCCACCCTTTGCCATCCTTACCCGTAGAAAGCCCTTTCATCATCCCCAAACCCTAATCTTTTCCCTTTCCTTCCCAGCCCCCAAACCCTGCCCTCTGTACCTTTCTCACCACCCGCTTCCCTTCTCCTGTCATCCCCCTACCACCCGGGAAAAAAAGAGATTGCCCCCTCCTTCCACTAGCCCACCCTCCCACCCAAAGAACAACTTCTTCTGCGCAGCTTGTTTTCTAGGCAGCAGCGCTATTGTGATGTCATCGGGGGGCATTGTGACAAGCCGCCAGTGTTCCGTCTCTTCATGTTGTGCACAGTTCAAACGGAAAATACATCAACAGGCAGACTACAGAAAAGCTTACTATCAAAGGTTAGAGGGGGGCGTTCTCAGAGGGCTTTTTACAGTTTTTCTATTCCCAATTAGCCGTTTAAGTGTACTTATTGAAAGTAGTAATTCTTTCATAGGCCGCCCTTTCTTAGTATTTGACGTTCCTTATATTGCGGTATGAGGCTTCGCAGTAGGTTGCAAACATTCATCACCCATGACTGTCCCCAATTGAGCTCAGAAGCTCAATGTCTATCATGACCTCTCTTTTAGAATGTCCAAGAGCAAGCAAACTATTCCTCCAGGAGAGGGCGCCAACAGACTACTAAAGAGATCATCATTACTCAAAGAAAACCCCAAAAACCAATGCATGATAGGAATAAACAGGTAACTTTCTTTGGAGTGGAAGCGGAGAGATCGCACCAGATGCCAATTCTAGATCTTATCACACCTGTGGTCACTGCAGCAGCAGGTGAATCCACTTTGTCCAAAAGGGATCTATTCCATTCAATTGCAAATGATCTAGATAAGACAGAGAACTGCAGCACGGGGACATAGCCGAGTTGGTCAGGTTGAGTGGTGATGAGTTTGCTATTTGGATGAATAAAGAAAGTCAAAAGTGTGAAAGATAAAAAACAAAAAGAGGAAGTGTGAAAAGTGAATGGGCCAAATTGAGGTGCATATGAAGACGTATGCTTTCTTCCAATTCATTAAATCGGGCTAATATGAATCAGGTGAATTGAGTTCTGCTTTTGGAAACTGGGTTAAGAAGGGGTGCACCGTTCCTGGAGGTACTGCAATACCAGGTCAATGCGTGGAGTGGACAGAGCAAGCTCTTTTTCCATCTCCCTGTTCTAAAAATCCATTTAATATATGGTCCCCAGATAGGGGACGTATCAGATATTAAACTGATAAGAACAGATACTACACTTGATCTTAGCCAAAAGGCCGAGAAGCGATAACCAGAATTGGTTTGGGCCTCGAGTGGCACCCTGGCCTATGCCGGACACATCTTAGGGAGAGAGAGCGAGAGGGAGACAAACCCACGCCTACACAAGACATTTTGTCACCCAAGCCAACCCTTGAAAAGGCTGCTTTGCAGAGCAAAAACAAGAAGAATGGTGCGTTTTGCAGCCGCCGCCCACTGCAATGAATCTGAATAACTCCTCCTTTAGGGCGCAAGCAACTCCCCTCCCCCTTGCAGTCTTTCCAATTCACGATACAAAAAGACGGACAGGACAGGTTGCCTGACTTTCCGTCACTGCCACCCTTTGCCATCCTTACCCGTAGAAAGCCCTTTCATCATCCCCAAACCCTAATCTTTTCCCTTTCCTTCCCAGCCCCCAAACCCTGCCCTCTGTACCTTTCTCACCACCCGCTTCCCTTCTCCTGTCATCCCCCTACCACCCGGGAAAAAAAGAGATTGCCCCCTCCTTCCACTAGCCCACCCTCCCACCCAAAGAACAACTTCTTCTGCGCAGCTTGTTTTCTAGGCAGCAGCGCTATTGTGATGTCATCGGGGGGCATTGTGACAAGCCGCCAGTGTTCCGTCTCTTCATGTTGTGCACAGTTCAAACGGAAAATACATCAACAGGCAGACTACAGAAAAGCTTACTATCAAAGGTTAGAGGGGGGCTTTCTCAGAGGGCTTTTTACAGTTTTTCTATTCCCAATTAGCCGTTTAAGTGTACTTATTGAAAGTAGTAATTCTTTCATAGGCCGCCCTTTCTTAGTATTTGACGTTCCTTATATTGCGGTATGAGGCTTCGCAGTAGGTTGCAAACATTCATCACCCATGACTGTCCCCAATTGAGCTCAGAAGCTCAATGTCTATCATGACCTCTCTTTTAGAATGTCCAAGAGCAAGCAAACTATTCCTCCAGGAGAGGGCGCCAACAGACTACTAAAGAGATCATCATTACTCAAAGAAAACCCCAAAAACCAATGCATGATAGGAATAAACAGGTAACTTTCTTTGGAGTGGAAGCGGAGAGATCGCACCAGATGCCAATTCTAGATCTTATCACACCTGTGGTCACTGCAGCAGCAGGTGAATCCACTTTGTCCAAAAGGGATCTATTCCATTCAATTGCAAATGATCTAGATAAGACAGAGAACTGCAGCACGGGGACATAGCCGAGTTGGTCAGGTTGAGTGGTGATGAGTTTGCTATTTGGATGAATAAAGAAAGTCAAAAGTGTGAAAGATAAAAAACAAAAGGAGGAAGTGTGAAAAGTGAATGGGCCAAATTGAGGTGCATATGAAGACGTATGCTTTCTTCCAATTCATTAAATCGGGCTAATATGAATCAGGTGAATTGAGTTCTGCTTTTGGAAACTGGGTTAAGAAGGGGTGCACCGTTCCTGGAGGTACTGCAATACCAGGTCAATGCGTGGAGTGGACAGAGCAAGCTCTTTTTCCATCTCCCTGTTCTAAAAATCCATTTAATATATGGTCCCCAGATAGGGGACGTATCAGATATTAAACTGATAAGAACAGATACTACACTTGATCTTAGCCAAAAGGCCGAGAAGCGATAACCAGAATTGGTTTGGGCCTCGAGTGGCACCCTGGCCTATGCCGGACACATCTTAGGGAGAGAGAGCGAGAGGGAGACAAACCCACGCCTACACAAGACATTTTGTCACCCAAGCCAACCCTTGAAAAGGCTGCTTTGCAGAGCAAAAACAAGAAGAATGGTGCGTTTTGCAGCCGCCGCCCACTGCAATGAATCTGAATAACTCCTCCTTTAGGGCGCAAGCAACTCCCCTCCCCCTTGCAGTCTTTCCAATTCACGATACAAAAAGACGGACAGGACAGGTTGCCTGACTTTCCGTCACTGCCACCCTTTGCCATCCTTACCCGTAGAAAGCCCTTTCATCATCCCCAAACCCTAATCTTTTCCCTTTCCTTCCCAGCCCCCAAACCCTGCCCTCTGTACCTTTCTCACCACCCGCTTCCCTTCTCCTGTCATCCCCCTACCACCCGGGAAAAAAAGAGATTGCCCCCTCCTTCCACTAGCCCACCCTCCCACCCAAAGAACAACTTCTTCTGCGCAGCTTGTTTTCTAGGCAGCAGCGCTATTGTGATGTCATCGGGGGGCATTGTGACAAGCCGCCAGTGTTCCGTCTCTTCATGTTGTGCACAGTTCAAACGGAAAATACATCAACAGGCAGACTACAGAAAAGCTTACTATCAAAGGTTAGAGGGGGGCTTTCTCAGAGGGCTTTTTACAGTTTTTCTATTCCCAATTAGCCGTTTAAGTGTACTTATTGAAAGTAGTAATTCTTTCATAGGCCGCCCTTTCTTAGTATTTGACGTTCCTTATATTGCGGTATGAGGCTTCGCAGTAGGTTGCAAACATTCATCACCCATGACTGTCCCCAATTGAGCTCAGAAGCTCAATGTCTATCATGACCTCTCTTTTAGAATGTCCAAGAGCAAGCAAACTATTCCTCCAGGAGAGGGCGCCAACAGACTACTAAAGAGATCATCATTACTCAAAGAAAACCCCAAAAACCAATGCATGATAGGAATAAACAGGTAACTTTCTTTGGAGTGGAAGCGGAGAGATCGCACCAGATGCCAATTCTAGATCTTATCACACCTGTGGTCACTGCAGCAGCAGGTGAATCCACTTTGTCCAAAAGGGATCTATTCCATTCAATTGCAAATGATCTAGATAAGACAGAGAACTGCAGCACGGGGACATAGCCGAGTTGGTCAGGTTGAGTGGTGATGAGTTTGCTATTTGGATGAATAAAGAAAGTCAAAAGTGTGAAAGATAAAAAACAAAAGGAGGAAGTGTGAAAAGTGAATGGGCCAAATTGAGGTGCATATGAAGACGTATGCTTTCTTCCAATTCATTAAATCGGGCTAATATGAATCAGGTGAATTGAGTTCTGCTTTTGGAAACTGGGTTAAGAAGGGGTGCACCGTTCCTGGAGGTACTGCAATACCAGGTCAATGCGTGGAGTGGACAGAGCAAGCTCTTTTTCCATCTCCCTGTTCTAAAAATCCATTTAATATATGGTCCCCAGATAGGGGACGTATCAGATATTAAACTGATAAGAACAGATACTACACTTGATCTTAGCCAAAAGGCCGAGAAGCGATAACCAGAATTGGTTTGGGCCTCGAGTGGCACCCTGGCCTATGCCGGACACATCTTAGGGAGAGAGAGCGAGAGGGAGACAAACCCACGCCTACACAAGACATTTTGTCACCCAAGCCAACCCTTGAAAAGGCTGCTTTGCAGAGCAAAAACAAGAAGAATGGTGCGTTTTGCAGCCGCCGCCCACTGCAATGAATCTGAATAACTCCTCCTTTAGGGCGCAAGCAACTCCCCTCCCCCTTGCAGTCTTTCCAATTCACGATACAAAAAGACGGACAGGACAGGTTGCCTGACTTTCCGTCACTGCCACCCTTTGCCATCCTTACCCGTAGAAAGCCCTTTCATCATCCCCAAACCCTAATCTTTTCCCTTTCCTTCCCAGCCCCCAAACCCTGCCCTCTGTACCTTTCTCACCACCCGCTTCCCTTCTCCTGTCATCCCCCTACCACCTGGGAAAAAAAGAGATTGCCCCCTCCTTCCACTAGCCCACCCTCCCACCCAAAGAACAACTTCTTCTGCGCAGCTTGTTTTCTAGGCAGCAGCGCTATTGTGATGTCATCGGGGGGCATTGTGACAAGCCGCCAGTGTTCCGTCTCTTCATGTTGTGCACAGTTCAAACGGAAAATACATCAACAGGCAGACTACAGAAAAGCTTACTATCAAAGGTTAGAGGGGGGCTTTCTCAGAGGGCTTTTTACAGTTTTTCTATTCCCAATTAGCCGTTTAAGTGTACTTATTGAAAGTAGTAATTCTTTCATAGGCCGCCCTTTCTTAGTATTTGACGTTCCTTATATTGCGGTATGAGGCTTCGCAGTAGGTTGCAAACATTCATCACCCATGACTGTCCCCAATTGAGCTCAGAAGCTCAATGTCTATCATGACCTCTCTTTTAGAATGTCCAAGAGCAAGCAAACTATTCCTCCAGGAGAGGGCGCCAACAGACTACTAAAGAGATCATCATTACTCAAAGAAAACCCCAAAAACCAATGCATGATAGGAATAAACAGGTAACTTTCTTTGGAGTGGAAGCGGAGAGATCGCACCAGATGCCAATTCTAGATCTTATCACACCTGTGGTCACTGCAGCAGCAGGTGAATCCACTTTGTCCAAAAGGGATCTATTCCATTCAATTGCAAATGATCTAGATAAGACAGAGAACTGCAGCACGGGGACATAGCCGAGTTGGTCAGGTTGAGTGGTGATGAGTTTGCTATTTGGATGAATAAAGAAAGTCAAAAGTGTGAAAGATAAAAAACAAAAGGAGGAAGTGTGAAAAGTGAATGGGCCAAATTGAGGTGCATATGAAGACGTATGCTTTCTTCCAATTCATTAAATCGGGCTAATATGAATCAGGTGAATTGAGTTCTGCTTTTGGAAACTGGGTTAAGAAGGGGTGCACCGTTCCTGGAGGTACTGCAATACCAGGTCAATGCGTGGAGTGGACAGAGCAAGCTCTTTTTCCATCTCCCTGTTCTAAAAATCCATTTAATATATGGTCCCCAGATAGGGGACGTATCAGATATTAAACTGATAAGAACAGATACTACACTTGATCTTAGCCAAAAGGCCGAGAAGCGATAACCAGAATTGGTTTGGGCCTCGAGTGGCACCCTGGCCTATGCCGGACACATCTTAGGGAGAGAGAGCGAGAGGGAGACAAACCCACGCCTACACAAGACATTTTGTCACCCAAGCCAACCCTTGAAAAGGCTGCTTTGCAGAGCAAAAACAAGAAGAATGGTGCGTTTTGCAGCCGCCGCCCACTGCAATGAATCTGAATAACTCCTCCTTTAGGGCGCAAGCAACTCCCCTCCCCCTTGCAGTCTTTCCAATTCACGATACAAAAAGACGGACAGGACAGGTTGCCTGACTTTCCGTCACTGCCACCCTTTGCCATCCTTACCCGTAGAAAGCCCTTTCATCATCCCCAAACCCTAATCTTTTCCCTTTCCTTCCCAGCCCCCAAACCCTGCCCTCTGTACCTTTCTCACCACCCGCTTCCCTTCTCCTGTCATCCCCCTACCACCCGGGAAAAAAAGAGATTGCCCCCTCCTTCCACTAGCCCACCCTCCCACCCAAAGAACAACTTCTTCTGCGCAGCTTGTTTTCTAGGCAGCAGCGCTATTGTGATGTCATCGGGGGGCATTGTGACAAGCCGCCAGTGTTCCGTCTCTTCATGTTGTGCACAGTTCAAACGGAAAATACATCAACAGGCAGACTACAGAAAAGCTTACTATCAAAGGTTAGAGGGGGGCTTTCTCAGAGGGCTTTTTACAGTTTTTCTATTCCCAATTAGCCGTTTAAGTGTACTTATTGAAAGTAGTAATTCTTTCATAGGCCGCCCTTTCTTAGTATTTGACGTTCCTTATATTGCGGTATGAGGCTTCGCAGTAGGTTGCAAACATTCATCACCCATGACTGTCCCCAATTGAGCTCAGAAGCTCAATGTCTATCATGACCTCTCTTTTAGAATGTCCAAGAGCAAGCAAACTATTCCTCCAGGAGAGGGCGCCAACAGACTACTAAAGAGATCATCATTACTCAAAGAAAACCCCAAAAACCAATGCATGATAGGAATAAACAGGTAACTTTCTTTGGAGTGGAAGCGGAGAGATCGCACCAGATGCCAATTCTAGATCTTATCACACCTGTGGTCACTGCAGCAGCAGGTGAATCCACTTTGTCCAAAAGGGATCTATTCCATTCAATTGCAAATGATCTAGATAAGACAGAGAACTGCAGCACGGGGACATAGCCGAGTTGGTCAGGTTGAGTGGTGATGAGTTTGCTATTTGGATGAATAAAGAAAGTCAAAAGTGTGAAAGATAAAAAACAAAAGGAGGAAGTGTGAAAAGTGAATGGGCCAAATTGAGGTGCATATGAAGACGTATGCTTTCTTCCAATTCATTAAATCGGGCTAATATGAATCAGGTGAATTGAGTTCTGCTTTTGGAAACTGGGTTAAGAAGGGGTGCACCGTTCCTGGAGGTACTGCAATACCAGGTCAATGCGTGGAGTGGACAGAGCAAGCTCTTTTTCCATCTCCCTGTTCTAAAAATCCATTTAATATATGGTCCCCAGATAGGGGACGTATCAGATATTAAACTGATAAGAACAGATACTACACTTGATCTTAGCCAAAAGGCCGAGAAGCGATAACCAGAATTGGTTTGGGCCTCGAGTGGCACCCTGGCCTATGCCGGACACATCTTAGGGAGAGAGAGCGAGAGGGAGACAAACCCACGCCTACACAAGACATTTTGTCACCCAAGCCAACCCTTGAAAAGGCTGCTTTGCAGAGCAAAAACAAGAAGAATGGTGCGTTTTGCAGCCGCCGCCCACTGCAATGAATCTGAATAACTCCTCCTTTAGGGCGCAAGCAACTCCCCTCCCCCTTGCAGTCTTTCCAATTCACGATACAAAAAGACGGACAGGACAGGTTGCCTGACTTTCCGTCACTGCCACCCTTTGCCATCCTTACCCGTAGAAAGCCCTTTCATCATCCCCAAACCCTAATCTTTTCCCTTTCCTTCCCAGCCCCCAAACCCTGCCCTCTGTACCTTTCTCACCACCCGCTTCCCTTCTCCTGTCATCCCCCTACCACCCGGGAAAAAAAGAGATTGCCCCCTCCTTCCACTAGCCCACCCTCCCACCCAAAGAACAACTTCTTCTGCGCAGCTTGTTTTCTAGGCAGCAGCGCTATTGTGATGTCATCGGGGGGCATTGTGACAAGCCGCCAGTGTTCCGTCTCTTCATGTTGTGCACAGTTCAAACGGAAAATACATCAACAGGCAGACTACAGAAAAGCTTACTATCAAAGGTTAGAGGGGGGCTTTCTCAGAGGGCTTTTTACAGTTTTTCTATTCCCAATTAGCCGTTTAAGTGTACTTATTGAAAGTAGTAATTCTTTCATAGGCCGCCCTTTCTTAGTATTTGACGTTCCTTATATTGCGGTATGAGGCTTCGCAGTAGGTTGCAAACATTCATCACCCATGACTGTCCCCAATTGAGCTCAGAAGCTCAATGTCTATCATGACCTCTCTTTTAGAATGTCCAAGAGCAAGCAAACTATTCCTCCAGGAGAGGGCGCCAACAGACTACTAAAGAGATCATCATTACTCAAAGAAAACCCCAAAAACCAATGCATGATAGGAATAAACAGGTAACTTTCTTTGGAGTGGAAGCGGAGAGATCGCACCAGATGCCAATTCTAGATCTTATCACACCTGTGGTCACTGCAGCAGCAGGTGAATCCACTTTGTCCAAAAGGGATCTATTCCATTCAATTGCAAATGATCTAGATAAGACAGAGAACTGCAGCACGGGGACATAGCCGAGTTGGTCAGGTTGAGTGGTGATGAGTTTGCTATTTGGATGAATAAAGAAAGTCAAAAGTGTGAAAGATAAAAAACAAAAGGAGGAAGTGTGAAAAGTGAATGGGCCAAATTGAGGTGCATATGAAGACGTATGCTTTCTTCCAATTCATTAAATCGGGCTAATATGAATCAGGTGAATTGAGTTCTGCTTTTGGAAACTGGGTTAAGAAGGGGTGCACCGTTCCTGGAGGTACTGCAATACCAGG
>NW_027443770.1:0-35601 GCF_048569485.1 Anomaloglossus baeobatrachus | reverse complement strand
GGCAAGTTAAGCTGCACAACAATGGAAATGTTTTTCTTAGTTACTGATTCTTCCAATCCTGTGCCCAGACATCTTGGTTAGAAAATATCTGAACACAAACAAGTGGTGATCTGGCACAAATGTTTGTTTTTTCAGAGATGTTCCTAAGTGCCCCATGGTCATAGTCAAGGGGGTCAATGTATGTGGTTGCCCAAGGTTTCCCTGTATAAAGTGGATATTAACCCTGGAATCAAAATGACCTGCAACTCATTCTCTGTTTTTCCCTTATTACAGACTTATCTTTACTGTTGGCCGCTTCCTGCTCCATTGGGATACCACACAACCTTCTGGAAGTCTGAAGGCTTCTGTAGACACCGAATGTTCTTTTGTCCCTTCAGTCATGCTATACACTGACTCCCTTCCTGATTATATTAGTATTCGTGTTAATAACAGACCTCTTTTTCACACAAAACTTGTAGAAAAGCTCAGCTTTGCTGCCCTTGGTGCCCACACAGTCTAATATGTGCAAGAACTGTCCTGTCATTTTCAGTGGATGGTTCCTTCTTATCAGAATTATGGCTGTACTGCTAGAACTTACTTTCCTTCACTCTCTTGCATTTATTGCTCTTGTCATTGTACAATGTTTTGTTTGCCCTGAATTGAAATCCCACCTAACTGTAAGGCTATGTTCACACAGTATATTTTTGCTGCATTTTTTTTCTGCAGCAAAACCTGATCTTTTATCAGTAAAAAAAAAGCTGCAGTTTTTGCTGTGTTTTGGTGTTATTTGTCTGTCATACATGTTTAAATAACGTTAGTTTCATTCACCACAAAAGCAGCAAAAATATGTTATGGGTGACAGACAGTCCTGTGGTGTCCGGCTATAGAAGGTCGCAGCACTTGACTGTACAAACTGCTTCCCGAGCTTCTTTATTCCTGCTTGGTGTATATGGTATCCTACGTATCTCCTCTATTGGTAGTTTATCCTTTTCCCTTAAGGACCCTGTGGAGTCCTTCCCTTTCAGTTGTTTCATCAGCATTTTCCTTGGTGTCCTTTAAATTCTCTCATTTCTCTTATATCTGTGCTGGTGATAGCTCTATCTTCCTACATATTCTCAGTGCAAGCAGTCAGCTTGCATTCATCTAGATTCACTCTGTTGTGTGTTCCAGTCTCTCTCCCAGAATCTTCTTGGAGATAAGTTGTTTGTTGCATTCCCTTGTTTGTTATCCCTTTGTGTCTCTTAGCTCTTAGTGGGTTTGACGAAACACTCATCCCATCTGTTCCCTACCTAGGGCACAGATTAGGGCCAGCCTAAGACCAGGTATCCTGCTTGACGCATAGATTCAGAACCTATCTAGGGTGGTGAGGGAATCTAGGGCCCAGCGTTGAGTTTGGTCTGGGGGTCAGCATCTTCCCCTTCCCTAGACACAGGATTTCCAATCCCTTTCGCCGTTTGCTTGGTACGTCCCCGTACCTAGCGTGATAGTTTCTTTAAAACATGTATTACTTTTTCCATTTCAGTCAGGAAAAAGCAACAAATGTGTGTGTTTGCCTGATATTTCAGGAATCTCATATATTGTGTGCAAAATTATTAGGCAAGTTGTATATTAGAGGATTTTGTTTTATTATTGATCAACAACTATGTTCTCAATCAACCGAAAAAACTCATAAATATCAAAGATTAATATTTTTGGAAATTGGAATGTTTTTTTTTTTTTAGATTTGGCTATCTTAGGAGGACATCTGTTTGTGCAGGTAACTATTAGGCTATGTGCCCACGGGGAAAGTGTCCTCCGGATATATCTGCAGGACATTCCGCAGGAGCTCCCAAAAAAACGCAGCACAACTTTGTCTGTTTCAATGCTGCGATTTTCTTGTGGAATGTCCTGCGGATATGGTGCGGGAATTCTGCATTGAGGATACAGTACCATGGCTTCGGCAATGCATCCTCAATGCAGAAAAAGTGCTGGAGTGATCGGGGGTTCATACTTACCTCCATCATGCAGCACTTCACTCTCCGTCTCTGGCCATGTTTACACTGTGGAGAAGGTGGGCGGGCCTGAACTAGCTCTGGCTGTCACATGACCGGAGCTTGTGCAGGCCCCGCCCACCTCCTCCTTCCTGCTCCTGTGCACGGAGGGAAAGTGACTCGGGTGTCTGCTATAAAGGCAGGTAAGTATGGGACCAAGGCAGATTTCCGCAGGTAAATCCGCAGGAATAATTGACATGCAGTTATGTGCAGCTGCGGGACATCCGCACCATATTCCGCAGCCGCACATTCCGCATCGTGGATACAGCACTCCCCATGTCCCATAGGATAACATGGGGAGTGTTTGTACTTGCTGAAACCTGCGGATTTATCTGGAAAATCCAGATAAATCCGCAGGTTTTCCACGGCAAAATCTGCAGAAGCAAGCTCCTGCGGGCACGTGGCCTTACTGTGCAGAATTATCAGGCAACATAATAAAAAACAAATATATTTCCATCTCACTTGTTCATTTTCACCAGGTAAACCAATATAACTGCACAAAATTTAGAAATAAACATTTCTGACATGCAAAAACCAAACCCCAAAAAATTAGCGACCACTATTTATATATATATATATATATATATATATATATATATATATATATATACAGTGCCTACAAGTAGTATTCAACCCCCTGCAGATTTAGCAGGTTTGATAAGATGCAAATAAGTTAGAGCCTGCAAACTTCAAACAAGAGCAGGATTTATTAACAGATGCATAAATCTTACAAACCAACAAGTTATGTTGCTCAGTTAAATTTTAATAAATTTTCAACATAAAAGTGTGGGTGAATTATTATTCAACCCCTAGGTTTAATATTTTGTGGAATAACCCTTGTTTGCAATTACAGCTAATAATCGTCTTTTATAAGACCTGATCAGGCCGGCACAGGTCTCTGGAGTTATCTTGGCCCACTCCTCCATGCAGATCTTCTCCAAGTTATCTAGGTTCTTTGGGTGTCTCATGTGGACTTTAATCTTGAGCTCCTTCCACAAGTTTTCAATTGGGTTAAGGTCAGGAGACTGACTAGGCCACTGCAACACCTTGATTTTTTCCCTCTTGAACCAGGCCTTGGTTTTCTTGGCTGTGTGCTTTGGGTCGTTGTCTTGTTGGAAGATGAAATGACGACCCATCTTAAGATCCTTGATGGAGGAGTGGAGGTTCTTGGCCAAAATCTCCAGGTAGGCCGTGCTACCATCTTCCCATGGATGCGGACCAGATGGCCAGGCCCCTTGGCTGAGAAACAGCCCCACAGCATGATGCTGCCTTCACCATGCTTGACTGTAGGGATGGTATTCTTGGGGTCGTATGCAGTGCCATCCAGTCTCCAAACGTCACGTGTGTGGTTGGCACCAAAGATCTCGATCTTGGTCTCATCAGACCAGAGAACCTTGAACCAGTCTGTCTCAGAGTCCTCCAAGTGATCATGAGCAAACTGTAGACGAGCCTTGACATGACGCTTTGAAAGTAAAGGTACCTTACGGGCTCGTCTGGAACGGAGACCATTGCGGTGGAGTACGTTACTTATGGTATTGACTGAAACCAATGTCCCCACTGCCATGAGATCTTCCCAGAGCTCCTTCCTTGTTGTCCTTGGGTTAGCCTTGACTCTTTGGACAAGCCTGGCCTCGGCACGGGTGGAAACTTTCAAAGGCTGTCCAGGCCATGGAAGGCTAACAGTAGTTCCATAAGCCTTCCACTTCCGGATGATGCTCCCAACAGTGGAGACAGGTAGGCCCAACTCCTTGGAAATGGTTTTGTACCCCTTGCCAGCCTTGTGACCCTCCACGATCTTGCCTCTGATGGCCTTGGAATGCTCCTTTGTCTTTCCCATGTTGACCAAGTATGAGTGCTGTTCACAAGTTTGGGGAGGGTCTTAATTAGTCAGAAAAGGCTGGAAAAAGAGATAATTAATCCAAACATGTGAAGCTCATTGTTCTTTGTGCCTGAAATACTTCTTAATACTTTAGGGGAACCAAACAGAATTCTGGTGGTTTGAGGGGTTGAACAATAAATGACACTCTGAATACACTTTTCACAATTTAAACAAAAAAAAAAAAAAGAAATAACATTCTTTTTTGCTGCAGTGCATTTCACACTTCCAGGCTGATCTACAGTCCAAATGTCACAATGCCAAGTTAATTCCGAATGTGTAAACCTGCTAACTGCAGGGGGTTGAATACTACTTGTAGGCACTGTATATATATATATATATATATATATATATATATATATATACCAATAGTGACCTTTCTTTATGATGACACTTGACAGGCTACTATCCATAGATTCTGTCAGTTGCTTGATCTGTTTATGATCAACATTGCATGCAGCAGCCACCACAGCCTCCCAGACACTGTTCGGAGAGGTGTATTGTTTTCCCTCCCTGTAGATCTCACATTTTACGAGGGACCACAGGTTCTCTATGGGGCTCAGATCAGGTGAACAAGGGGGCCATGTCATTATTTTTCATCCTTTAGACCTTTACTGGCCAGCCACGCTGTGGAGTAGTTGGATGTATGTGATGGTGCATTGTCCTGCATGAAAATCATGTTTTTCTTGAACGATACTGACTTCTTCCTGTACCACTGCTTGAGAAAGTTGTCTTTTAGAAACTGGCAGTAGGTCTGGGAGTTGAGCTTCTCTCCATCCTCAACCCGAAAAGGTCCCACAAGTTCATATTTGATGATAACTGCCCATACCAGTACCCCACCTCCACCTTGCTGGCATCTGAGTCGGAGTGGAGCTCTCTTTCCTTTACTGATCTAGCCATTGGCCCATCCATTTGGCCCATCAATTCTCATTTCATCAGTCCATAAAACCTTTGAAAAATCAGTCTTAAGATATTTCTTGGCCCAGTCTTGACGTTTTATCTTATGTTTCTTGTTCAAAGGTAGTCGTTTTTCAGCCTTCCTTCCCTTGGCCATGTCCTTGAGTATGGCACACCTTGTGCTTTTTGATACTCCAGTAATGTTGCAGCTCTGAAATATGGCCAAACTGGTGGCAAGTGGCATCTTGTGAGCTTCAGGCTTGATTTTCCTCAATTCATGGGCAGTTATTTTGCGCCTTTTTTGCCCAACATGCTTCTTACAACCCTGTTGACTATTTGCCATGAAACGCCTGATTGTTCGGTGATCACGCTTCAAAAGTTTGGCAATTTCAAGACTGCTGCATCCCTCTGCAAGACATCTAACAATTTTGGAATTTTCAGAGCCCGTCAAATCTCTCTTCTGACCCGTTTTGCCAAAGGAAAGGAAGTTGCCTAATAATTAAGCACACCTTATATAGGATGTTGATGTCATTACACCACACCCCTCCTCATTACAGAGATGCACATCACCTGATTTACTTAATTGGTAGTTGACTCTCAAGCCTATACAGCTTGGAGTAGGATAACATGTATAAAAATTATCATGTGATCAAAATACTCATCTGCCTAATAATTCTGCACAGAGTGTAGATTTTGCTGGTATTGTAAAAAGCAGCTTTTAATTTGCAAAAAAACCCAATGAAAAAATATTCAGAAGAACGCTGCAGAAACATAACGTCTGAATAAAGCCTTATGACTACATGTAGTTTCAGGAATGGACATCTCATTGGTGCAATCTGTGCAACTGCACATGGTCCCAAGAGGTAAGTGGGGGCACTTGCAGCTCCAAAACACATGGAATTGGGTATAATGATGTGGCCTGCCAAAAACCCCATATATTGTTCTTGCACAGGGGTCCTCTTCTGTCTGTGTCCGCTCCTGCAGTTAGTAAGATAGAAAATCAGAAGCAGAGAGACAAAGAACTGTCAAATCTATCTTGAGGTCTCTGCCACTAGAGATGGATGACAATTGATAATAGGCAGGGGACTGCAAGTTACAAAAGGGAGGTACCTAGAGGCTGGCTCTTTGAAATGAGTTTTCGGGGGTAAGAGAGCCTAAATTATTAATAAAAGGATTTGCAGACTACCTATATTGGGCATTAGCTATCAAATGAGATACAATACTTACCAAGACAATATTTTTGGTTATTTTACCTTTATTTTGATTTTGGAAAGTTACCCTCACAAAGAAATGCAATCAGAGAAAAAAGTGTCAACAATGAAAATCTAATTTCATGTCTATAATCAATAAAGAGTAAACCTTGCTTTATTTATGTTTTCATAACTCAATGGAACACATAGAAGTTGTAAAAATAAGAAACATGTTCATAAAGGTCAATGGAGAACTGTAACTGTTATTTCAGAAGAACTTGCAGCAAGATGTCGGTGTCTGCCTCTAAGGCTGAGTCCACACAGGGTTATGTGCGAGTCCTCGCATGACACTCGGCTCATGCTCGCAGCGGGAACCGAGTGTCATGCGAGGGTCATGCGACTGTGGTCCGATCGTGTGATTAGACCACAGCTGCATGACGCTGCAGAGGGGAAGAACAACGTTGCGGAGGAGTGGGAGGGATTTATCTCCCTATCTCCTCCGTTGCCGGCTGATGCGAGAATCGTACTGTTCTCGCGTTACACCGGTGTAACACGAGAGAGCAATGGGATGTTTCTCTCGCCCCATAGACTTGAATGGGTGCGAGTGGAACAGGACCACATTCCATTCGCAGCATGTTGCAACTGTTTTCTCGGTCCGATTAGGGCTGAGAAAACAATTGCTCATGGGAGCTGCCTCATAGAGTAATATTGGTCCGAGTGGAATGCAATTTTTTATTGCATTCCACTCGCTCTGATTTTCTCGCCGTGTCTCCTAGGCATAATTCCTCCTCCTCTGTTCCCCCTCTCCATAGAACTTCATGAGCACCAACTGTCTTGTCCTTTCAGTAATGGGAATGCTGGAATTCACTAAAAACAGATTTGACAGATTTTGCACATCAAGTGAGAGTGAAAGGTCAGTCCAGGAGGACAAGGAAGCAGGTTTCTGTAATAAGATATACAAAGTTGCAAGAATGGCGCTTTTATCCCATAAGTCTTATATTTTGCCTTCTGAGCTGACGTTTATGGTTACCATGTTGGGGTAGATACAATGTTTTGACGCCTGTTATTGCATTTTAATATAATGTTGCAGCAACTAAAAAAAATGTTATTTTGGAGTTTTGATTTTTTTTCCTGACACGCCGTGTACCAATCAGATTAATTTATTTTCCATTTTGATAGATTGGGTAATTCTGAAAGCCCCTGCTCTTTTCTCAAATTTTTGGTTTTGTGGGCAATCCTAACAGTGACTGACAGCTTACTTTGCATCAGTGTGAATACAGAGGTAGTTGTCAATCACTGATAGGACCGCCCGCTGGACCAAATATTCCAGAAAGAGCAGAGGCTTAAACTATTCAAATGCAGGTTACATTGAAACTATTCTCACAAAGCTATAGATCAATCTAGTTGCCTTGCTTTTTGAACATTGAGCTCGTAGACTGGACTGTATTTTTGTGCTGACAGGTTTGCTTTAAGACTGTCTAAAGGCCACTTTACACACAAAGAGAAATCTTTGGCAGATCTGTGGTTGCAGTGAAATCATGGACATATTATTCCATTTGTACACAGCCACAAACCTGGCACTGATTGTCCACAATTTCACTGCAACCACAGATCTGCCGCAGATTTATCTCTGTGTGTAAAGTTGCCTTTAGTCTAAGATTGCTCGGTCTAAGAATTAGGGCGGCTTTGCACGTTGCAACATCGCACGTGCGATGTCGGTGGGGTCAAATTGAAAGTGACGCACATCCGGCATCACTTTCGACATCGTTGTGTGTAAATCCTAGATGATACGATTAACGAGCGCAAAAGCGTCGTTATCGTATCATCGGTGCAGGCTCCGACTTTTTCATAATTACGCTGCCGCATCAGGTACGATGCTGTTCCTCGTTCCTGCGGCAGCACACATTGCTGAGTGTAAACCTGCAGGAGCGAGGAACATCTCCTTACCTGCCGCCGGCGGCTATACGGAAGGAAGGAGGTGGGCAGGATGTTTACATCCTGCTCATCTCCGCCCCTCCGCCGCTATTGGCCGCCTGCCGTGTGACGTCGCTATGACGCCGCACGACTCGCCCCCTTAGGAAGGAGGCGGGTCGCCGGCCAGAGCGACGGTCGCAGGGCAGGTGAGTGCATGTGAAGCTGGCGTAGCAATAATTTTCGCTACACCAGCTATCACAAGATATCGTACCTGCGACGGGGGCGGGGACTATCGCGTGCGACATCGCAGCATCGGCTTGCGATGTCGCAACGTGCAAAGCCCGCCTTAGACATTAGAATCGATAAATGTGTTGCTTAGTGTTGTAGTCTAGTGGGCAGGGAAGACCATTTTTGGCTGTCAAAGTGAAGTCTCAGTGAAGTTGGAGAGTAATGTGTTGAAACTGTGCATGGAGTGTCTTCAAGCGATTTCCAGTTACTTTGGGTCCAGACTCCACAAGGAATACTTCACCAGAGAATTCAGAACCCCAAGCTCCTCTTTCCTAGCTTACCAATATTTGTTGCCATTAGATATTGTAACCACCAAGCTGTGTTCTTTAAAGTGCAGCCACCAAACTTTGTGTTGCAAATTGAAACCACTAAGTTGTATGCTGTAATGCGTTTCCACTAAGCTGTGTGCTCGAAACTTCTGCCGACAAGCTTTGTTGTTACACAATGTGCGTGGCCAACGCGTTCAGTTCAACCAAGGTCTAACGCACAATAAAAAACACAGCTAAAAAAACCACAGACAAACGGGAACATCGGGGAGACAATAAAAATGGTGGGCCCCCCGTGACTAGTGAGAGGGTAAATAGACACCACCTAACCTCACCTGAGCTGTCCCTACTCTCCTAGTTAGCCCACATACAGTCTCCGCAACTGTCGATGAGCAGCACCCTGAGAAACCCTATAGAGGTCCAGACTAATGAGAAGTGGGTGAGGTACACTAGACCTACCGCTGCACTAAAGAGACAAGAGTGTAGGGGAGACAAACAGGTGGTAAACAGCCAAAAAAGGATAGGATACGACTTGTGGAAGATCCACAGTAGCTCCTTCCACCAAGGCGGCTTTCATATAAATAGCTTTGTTTAGTCAGCAAAGCTTGCTGGGAGACCTAGCTATTTAATCCCAAGGGGGTATGTCTCCAGAGCAGGTGCAGCTGACCTGATCTGCAGGAGAGCTGCTAACAGAAAAACTGACATTTAACTACTTCAGTACCAAAGGAAATGAAACAACATTTAAATGCAGAGTCCAAAATAAAGATAAAGGGCTCCAGTCCTCAAGCTGCCACTAGTCTACAAAAACAAGGAGACAACCGTGACATGTATGTTGTAAACTGAAGTCACCAAGCTGTGTGCTGTAAATTGTAACCACTAAGTTGTGTGCAGTAAAGTCTTTCCACCAAGCTGTGTGATGTACACTTCAGCCACCAAGCTTTGTGCTGCATAGTCTTTCCACCAAGCTGTGTGATGTACACTTCAGCCACCAAGCTTTGTGCTGTATAGCCTTTCCACCAATCTGTGTGATGTACACTTCAGCCACCAAGCTTTGTGCTGCATAGTCTTTCCACCAAGCTGTGTGATGTACACTTCAGCCACCAAGCTTTGTGCTGCATAGTCTTTCCACCAAGCTGTGTGATGTACACTTCAGCCACCAAGCTGTGTGCTGTAAAGTTTTTCTACCAAGTTGTGTGATGTAAACTCTATCCACCTAGTTGTGTGCTGTAAGCTTCATCCACTAAGCTGTGTAATGTAAACTGTAGTCACCAAGCTGTGAGCTGTAATTTGTAACCACCAATTTGTGTGCTGTAAAGTTTTTCTACCAAGCTGTGTGCTGTAAACTGAAGCCACTAAGCTGTTCTATAAATTTTAACCACCAAGTTGTGTACTGTAAAGTGTTTTCACCAGCTGTGTGCAATAGACTGTAAGCACCAAGCTGTGTGCTGGGAACTGTAACTATTGCGCCCCTGAGGCTTCAGTCGCCACAGAATACTGTACCTCACCAGAGGTGCAGTATTCATCCCGGGTACGGAGGAAGTCATTGCCGGTAAACCACCACAATCCTCCAAAACACATAGTTAGTTGCCCTGCCACCGGGACTGGGTTAGGGTAGGGTGATTTGGATGGTCAAAAACCTTAAAGAAAAAAACCCTAAAACATCAATTTTAATAGTTCCATTAAAAACAGAATCCCCACATATAACAAAACACACAAGGGGACAATAGATCCTCAAATATTTTCACTTAGCCACTAGAAAGGAGATACTCCTGACTCCACAAAATAAATGGCAATTGGAGAAGAAATCGCCTAAGTGGCCTAAGTAAGACGATCAAATGTTCAAATAATAGTCAATTAGCATTAACGCCCATCATTAATATCTGATAAGGTATATATGTGTATCCCTCATTAGCAGTGCAACAAGGGTGTGGTCAATGGTTACCTAGTCTGGCCCTACCTAACCACGGAGGTTGGCACCCTATATCCAGACGCAAATGGCGCCCCCGCTCAACGAAGGATCACCCTTCTTTCCCTCCGCTGTTCTCAAGTGCAGCTGGACTGGGAAAAGGGGGAGTGCGGGGAGGTTGCACTGCACAATACTCAAAAAACAATGAGACACACACAGTATTTAAGGCAATAAAATTATGTTAGAATGGTGTTTTGAATGGACCATGTGGTTATGCAATATACCTCAAAGGACAGTACCATTCAATATATATAGTATAGAAAATCCAATACAAAATAGTGCTCCAATTTAATGAAGTGTTGTATTGACCAAATATTCATACAGAATATCAGAGGATCGTTATAATACCAACTAATCCTCAATCAAGATAGCAGGACCCTCCCGTGGAAAAATTGAGGGGAAAACCACCAATTGTCTACAATTCTCAAAGACACTCATAGAAAAATACTTAAATCCAAAATGAGCCGAAAGGCAGTAAATGAGTCACCCTTCACAATCATGGGGTCTGACACAACAATATGCCCATATGGTTCATGGCATCAAAAAGGATAGTAGGGAGGGAAATGCTTCATAGAAGATATAATGCACACACTTCACAGAAGGCAAATAATAATTAGAGCAACCAATGAGGATGTAAAAAGCATGGTCCAAGTAACCACATTAGTTATTATAAGTTCTCATCATTATCATAGTGATACTTAGCTTCCTTTAGAAGTCTAAACAGGGGTCCAGTAACCCATCGTCCTGATTGACGTCCTACACCAAAGCCCGACGCGTTTCTCCCCGATCGAGAGTCCCATCGGGGTTCATCAGGGGCACCCTTATAGGGCAAAGACCACCGGCCGCAATCTGCCAAGTGATCACAAACTTGCAGTCACCATACCATTCACCATTCAATCACCCCTTTGTTTACAATCGCTGAGGGGAGAGCTGTGCCATAGCTCCCTCAGGACCGAGCGCACAGAACAGGGTGCAGAGCCCTAGGTTGGTGGGCACTGCACGTCCTGCCAGCAGAATCCGCTGGGCAGAGGATTTCAAGTCTTCTGGCCCACACAATGCGCCTGGGGCACAGCAGCTTATAGAGTCAGGAGTCGTGACGACAGAGCGGCACCAGTAATGGACTCGCGCTGCCTGCCATACAGGACAGGAACGGAGCCCAACCAAGTACTCGGGTCCCAGCGTAGCTTCAAGTTGCAGGGACTCATACAACACAGCGCAAGCATCAAGGACTCACATAAAGAAACACTGGTTCTGACCTCCGAACTATCCGGGATTGGCTGGAGCCCATGACAGCAGAGTCCGGCAGTCCAAAGACGGTGACATCTCAGTGAGTAAAGAACTTTGATTGCAACCTCTGTGTCGTCCAATCCTTCACGCTCCCTGCGCTCCTTTAATTGAGTGGACTACTACTCCCAACTTCCCTGTGGGCCTGACCTCTGCCTGTCGAGAGCTGTACCAACCTAGCTGCACTACCATTTGCCCTCAGAGGAAAACTCTTGCAGCGGTGGTTCCTACAACCACAGGTTGCGTCACGAATACAAACTCTACTCCCCTGTAAATAACCCCTCTATCTTTATTGACACCACCGAGGTCACAGAACCGGACCTGGACACTGTGACATCCCACCCCCTACACCGGCCCAGTGACGAGTGACCCCCCCAGACCTCGGGGGCGTGTCATAACCATCAAGCTGTTTGCTGTAGACTATAACCACCAACTTGTGTGCTGTAGACTGTAACCACTATGCTGTGTGCTGTGGACTGTAACCATCAAGCTGTGTGCACTAAACTCTACCAAAAAAGCCTGTAATCACTAACCTAATGTCATAAACTGTAACCATTAAGTTTTGTGTTAAATCCAGAGTAGAGATGAGCGAACCGGTCGCGGTTCGGCTCGAGGTCGGTTCGCCGAACGGGGGTCCCGTTCGAGTTCAGTTCGTCGAACGTTCGACGAACCGAACTCGAACCAATAGGCTATAATGGGAGGCAATCACAAACACATAAAAATGCATAATAAATGTACACAAACAGTTAATAAACATTGCCATAACACTTACCGGTCCCCGCGATCCCTCCTGCACTCTGTCTCCTGCCGCTATTCCATCCGATGATCGCTGAATCCTCCCGGTGACCGGCACTGCCAGGAGAGAAGCAGGACCTATCGTGACGTCAAAATAGCCATGTGACCAGTCACGTGGCTATTATCTCATTGGCTACAGACTGGTCACATGACTATGACACGTCATGTAGGACCGGCGAGTGCATCTCTCCGGTACACGGTGCACATTTGTGTATCGCCGTGTACCGGCGATATGCTCTAGCACACGGTCGACTCCCCGTTCCGTTAGGGACCGGCTGACACAGCCGATCATTAACGGAGATCACCGTTGCCATAGCAACGCAGTTAGCGGTGACGTCACCGCTAACCGCGGCTCCGGGAGCACCGTTGCTATGGTAACGCGTATGTCAGCATTACCGCTGTTACCGCTAGCAGCACTGATCACTCACGGAGTGAAGGCTGCACGCTGCTTCCCGATTGTAGTGAGGATTGTAGTGAGGATGAGGTGCCCCAGCCCATGATGGGCTGGTGCACCTCATCCTCACTACAATCGTCACTACTACTACACTAGTGAGGATTGTAGTGAGGATGAGGTGCCCCAGCCCATCAAGTAATGGGCTGGGGCACCTCATCCTCACTACAATCCTCACTACAATCCTGAAGTGCAGTTTCTTCAAATTCATTTAAAGGCACTTGGAATGCTGAAATTGCTGCTTATAATTTAAGCCTCTATTAAAAACCTCTTATCAGCGCTGGTTTATTGGGGATTTATTGGGCTGACAGGGGGTAATAAAGATGGAGTCTCTAATGTGTCTGTGTATTTCTTTCTATTAAAGTATTTTTTCTCTGTGTGGTGTCTTTTTTTTAACCCTTTATTGGAGATTCTTAATGGCCGGGTCAAACGTGCCTGACATTAAGAATCTCTGGCTTAATACTGGCTAGTAAAACAAAGCCAGTATTAACTCATGATTACCCAACAAGCCACCCGGCTCCAGGGCTGTTGGAAGAGTTGGATACAGCGCCAGATGATGGTGCTTCTATGAGAGCGCCATTTTCTGGGACGGCTGCGAACTGAAATTCGCAGCAGAGACGCCCAGAAACCTCGGGCTAACCTGTGCTGCGGATTCCAATCCCCAGCTGCCTAGTTGTACCCGGCTGGACACAAAAATGGGGCGAAGCCCACGTCATTTGTTTTTTAATTATTTCATGAAATAAGTGAAATAATTTAAAAAAAAAAGGGCTTCCCTTTACTTTTGGTTCCCAGCCGGGTACAAATAGGCAACTGGGGGTTGGAGGAAGCCCGTAGCTGCATGCTGTACCTGGCTAGCATACAAAAATATGGCGAAGCCCACGTCATTTTTTTGGTGGGCAAAAAACTTCTGCATACAGTCCTGGATGGAGTATGCTGAGCCTTGTAGTTCTGCAGCTGCTGTCTGCTCTTCTCCATACAGACACACAGCAGCTGCAGAACTACAAGGCTCAGCATACTCCGCATACTCCATCCAGGACTGTATGCAGAAGTTTTTTGCTGAAAAAATTATGTGGGCTTCGCCATATTTTTGTATGCTAGCCAGGTACAGCAGGCAGGTACGGCTGCCCCCAACCCCCAGTTGTCTATTTGTACCCGGCTGGGAACCAAAAATAAAGGGAAGCCCTTTTTTTATTATTTCATGAATTTCATGAATTAATTAGAAAACAAATGACGTAGGCTTCGCTCCATTTTTATGTCCAGCCAGGTACATCTAGGCAGCTGGGGATTGGAATACGCAGCACAGGTTGGCCTGAGCTTTCTGGGCCCCACTGCTGCGAATTGCAGTCTGCAGCCGCCTCAGAAAATGGCACTTTCATAGAAGCGCCATCTTCTGGCGCTGTATCCAACTCTTCCAGCACCTGCCTGCTATACCTGGCTAGCATACAAAAATATGGCGAAGCTCACGTCCTTTTTTTGTAGTTTTTTGGCCAAAAAATTAAAAAATGCTTCCCTGGATTTTCCATTGCCAGTGAAGGTAACACCAAGCAGTGGGGGTTAGCAGCCAGTAGCTGCTTGGATTACCCTTAGCTAGCAATACAAAAAATGCAGCGGGAGCCCATATATATTTTTTTTAATTATTTATTTAAATAACTAAAAACAAAATGGGCTTCCCTGTATTTTGATTGCTGGACATCACAGTGCTGTAAAAATAAATCTTTAAAAAAAATGACATAGCGCTCCGCGGTATTTTTGATTCTTAGCGCAGATAAAGCAGACAGCTATGGGTTGCCACCCCCATCTGCCTGTCGTTACCTTGGTTGGCAATCAAAATACAGGGAAGCCCATTAATTTTTTCTATTTAAAAAATAGTTAAAAAAAAAAATGACGTTGGGTCCCCCCATTTTTGATAGCCAGCTAGGGTAAAGCAGACGTCTGTAGCCTGAAAACCACAGCTGGCAGCTTTACCGTGGTTGGGGATCCAATGTGGAGGTCCCCCCAGGCTCTTTTTTTATAATTATTTTATAAATATTAATAATTACACAAAAAAAGTAGGGTCCCCTCCAAATTGGATCACCAGCCAAGGTAAAGCAGACAGCTGTGGTCTGGTATTCTCAGGGTGGGAAGGTCCATAGTTATTGGGCCTTCACAGCCTAAAAATAGCAGGCCGCAGGCACCCCAGACGTGGCGCATCCACTAGATGCGCCAATCCTGGCGCTTCACCCCAGCTCATCCCGTGCCCTGGTGCAGTGGCAAACAGGGTAATAAATCGGGTTGATACTAGCTGTAAAGTCACCTGAGATCAAGCCCAGCAGTTTGTGATGTCATGGCGTCTATTAGATACCCAACATCATAAACTGTCAGTACTAACAAAAACAAAAAATCGACAAAAGAAATTTATTTGAAAAAACAGTCCCCAAAACATTTCCTCTTTCACCAATTTATTGTAAGAAAAAAAAATAAAGGGGTCCCACGACGACTCTGGACCGTCTAGAATATGGGGAAGAGACACTCAGGGAACATATCCCCCATTTTCTAGGAGTGCGGACCCTTCATGTGAGGAGTGTGGGTGCAATGAATCTGCACTCACTCTCCCCGGGTCCACAGCAGCAGAGTCCATGTCGTAATGGTTGCTACCAAAGCTGCAATGCCCTGCTCATGAGGTAAGGGCATGCCTAATCAGGAGAACTACTGTAGAGGAAGCTCTGCTCACTGGTATATAGGTGCTCAGAGGTAATAATAGATAAAATTAGTGAGTAACCTCGGCACTCTAAATCTCCCAGACTAAGTCAGTAAGTCACAACGGATAGTAATGCAAAATCACTCTTTATTGGTCCGTATTAAGAAAAAAATTTTTTTCATAAGCATATATGTTTTTGTCCAAAACAAGTTACAAATGACGTTTCGGCCTGAGCCTTCGTCAGATTGGACTTATCTGCAAGTAATCATGAAAAATGACAATAATCAGTATCACATAAGAGTGAAAGAACAATAACATAAACTCGAACAATGTAGAGGTACAATTGGGATGCAGCAAAAAAATTGCAACACAGCAAGAAATGTAACACATGATACAAATGTCATAATACAGTACAAGGACAATATAGTAATGACAAATATGGGGTCAGAGTAGGGTTAGACAGCTCTGGTACGAAAGAGATGTCAATCATAAAGTAACATGTGCAGTAGGTGTAGAGCTACACTATGCATGGCAGAGCTAATGGGTAGACCGACCATAGAAAAAGAACGAAGAAAAAGTGGAGAAAAAGTGGAGAAAAAAATGGAGAAAAAGTGGAGAAAAAGTAAAGAAAAAATGGAGAAAAGTGGAGAAAAAGTGGAGAAAAAGTGGAGAAAAAATGTAGAAAAAGTGGAGAAAAAGTGGAGAAAAAGTGGAGAAAAAGTGGAGAAAAAATGTAGAAAAAGTGGAGAAAAAGTGGAGAAAAAGTGGAGAAAAAATGGAGAAAAAGTGGAGAAAAAGTGGAGAAAAAGTGGAGAAAAAGTGGAGAAAAAATGTAGAAAAAGTGGAGAAAAAGTGGAGAAAAAATGTAGAAAAAGTGGAGAAAAAGTGGAGAAAAAATGGAGAAAAAGTGGAGAAAAAGTGGAGAAAAAATGGAGAAAAAGTGGAGAAAAAATGGAGAAAAAATGGAGAAAAAGTGGAGAAAAAGTGGAGAAAAAGTGGAGAAAAAATGGAGAAAAAGTGGAGAAAAAGTGGAGAAAAAGTGGAGAAAAAATGTAGAAAAAGTGGAGAAAAAGTGGAGAAAAAGTGGAGAAAAAATGGAGAAAAAGTGGAGAAAAAGTGGAGAAAAAGTGGTGAAAAAATGGAGAAAAAGTGTAAAAAAAATGGAGAAAAAGTGGAGAAAAAGTGGAGAAAAAATGTAGAAAAAGTGGAGAAAAAATGGAGAAAAAGTGGAGAAAATGTGGAGAAAAAGTGGAGAAAAAATGTAGAAAAAGTGGAGAAAAAGTGGAGAAAAAGTGGAGAAAAAATGTAGAAAAAGTGGAGAAAAAATGTAGAAAAAGTGGAGAAAAAGTGGAGAAAAAGTGGAGAAAAAGTGGAGAAAAAGTGGAGAAAAAATGTAGAAAAAGTGGAGAAAAAGTGGAGAAAAAGTGGAGAAAAAATGTAGAAAAAGTGGAGAAAAAGTGGAGAAAAAGTGGAGAAAAAGTGGAGAAAAAATGTAGAAAAAGTGGAGAAAAAGTGGAGAAAAAGTGGAGAAAAAGTGGAGAAAAAGTGGAGAAAAAGTGGAGAAAAAGTGGAGAAAAAATGGAGAAAAAATGGAGAAAAAGTGGAGAAAAAAATGGAGAAAAAGTGGAGAAAAAATGGAGAAAAAATGGAGAAAAAGTGGAGAAAAAGTGGAGAAAAAAAGGAGAAAAAGTGGAGAAAAAGTGGAGAAAAAGTGGAGAAAAAGTGGAGAAAAAATGTAGAAAAAGTGGAGAAAAAATGGAGAAAAAATGGAGAAAAAGTGGAGAAAAAGTGGAGAAAAAATGGAGAAAAAGTGGAGAAAAAGTGGAGAAAAAGTGGAGAAAAAGTGGAGAAAAAATGTAGAAAAAGTGGAGAAAAAATGGAGAAAAAGTGGAGAAAAAGTGGAGAAGAAGTGAAGAAAAAGTGGAGAAAAAATGTAGAAAAAGTGGAGAAAAAGTGGAGAAAAAGTGGAGAAAAAATGGAGAAAAAATGGAGAAAAAATGGAGAAAAAGTGGAGAAAGAGTGGAGAAAAAAATGGAGAAAAAATGGAGAAAAAGTGGAGGAAAAAGTGGAGAAAAAGTGGAGAAAAAGTGGAGAAAAAGTGGAGAAAAAATGTAGAAAAAGTGGAGAAAAAGTGGAGAAAAAAATGGAGAAAAAGTGGAGAAAAAATGGAGAAAAAGTGGAGAAAAAGTGGAGAAAAAGTGGAGAAAAAATGGAGAAAAAGTGGAGAAAAAGTGGAGAAAAAGTGGAGAAAAAGTGGAGAAAAAATGGAGAAAAAGTGGAGAAAAAATGTAGAAAAAGTGAAGAAAAGTGGAGAAAAAGTGGAGAAAAAATGGAGAAAAAGTGGAGAAAAAGTGGAGAAAAAGTGGAGAAAAAATGGAGAAAAAGTGGAGAAAAAAATGGAGAAAAAGTGGAGAAAAAGTGGCGAAAAAATGTAGAAAAAGTGGAGAAAAAGTGGAGAAAAAATGGAGAAAAAATGTAGAAAAAGTGGAGAAAAAGTGGAGAAAAAGTGGAGAAAAAATGTAGAAAAAGTGGAGAAAAAGTGGAGAAAAAATGGAGAAAAAGTGGAGAAAAAGTGGAGAAAAAATGGAGAAAAAGTGGAGAAAAAAATGGAGAAAAAATGGAGAAAAAGTGGAGGAAAAAGTGGAGAAAAAGTGGAGAAAAAGTGGAGAAAAAATGTAGAAAAAGTGGAGAAAAAGTGGAGAAAAAAATGGAGAAAAAGTGGAGAAAAAATGGAGAAAAAGTGGAGAAAAAAGTGGAGAAAAAGTGGAGAAAAAGTGGAGAAAAAGTGGAGAAAAAATGTAGAAAGAGTGGAGAAAAAGTGGAGAAAAAAATGGAGAAAAAGTGGAGAAAAAATGGAGAAAAAGTGGAGAAAAAGTGGAGAAAAAGTGGAGAAAAAATGAAAAAAAAATGGAGAAAAAGTGGAGGAAAAAGTGGAGAAAAAGTGGAGAAAAAGTGGAGAAAAAGTGGAGAAAAAAATGTAGAAAAAGTGGAGAAAAAAATGGAGAAAAAGTGGAGAAAAAATGGAGAAAAAGTGGAGAAAACGTGGAGAAAAAGTGGAGAAAAAATGGAGAAAAAGTGGGGAAAAAGTGGAGAAAAAGTGGAGAAAAAGTGGAGAAAAAGTGGAGAAAAAATGGAGAAAAAATGTAGAAAAAGTGAAGAAAAGTGGAGAAAAAGTGGAGTAAAAATGGAGAAAAAGTGGAGAAAAAGTGGAGAAAAAGTGGAGAAAAAGTGGAGAAAAAGTGGAGAAAAAATTGACAAAAAGTGGAGAAAAAGTGGAGAAAAAGTGGAGAAAAAGTGGAGAAAAAATGGAGAAAAAGTGGAGAAAAAGTGGAGAAAAAATGGAGAAAAAATGTAGAAAAAGTGGAGAAAAAGTGGAGAAAAAGTGGAGAAAAAATGTAGAAAAAGTGGAGAAAAAGTGGAGAAAAAATGGAGAAAAAGTGGAGAAAAAGTGGAGAAAAAAATGGAGAAAAAGTGGAGAAAAAATGGAGAAAAAATGGAGAAAAAGTGGAGAAAAAGTGGAGAAAAAGTGGAGAAAAAAAATGGAGAAAAAATTGAGAAAAAGTGTGAAAAAGTGGAGAAAAAGTGGAGAAAAAATGGAGAAAAAGTGGAGAAAAAGTGGTGAAAAAATGGAGAAAAAGTGTAGAAAAAAAATGGAGAAAAAGTGGAGAAAAAGTGGAGAAAAAGTGGAGAAAAAATGTAGAAAAAGTGGAGAAAAAATGGAGAAAAAGTGGAGAAAATGTGGAGAAAAAGTGGAGAAAAAATGTAGAAAAAGTGGAGAAAAAGTGGAGAAAAAGTGGAGAAAAAATGGAGAAAAAGTGGAGAAAAAGTGGAGAAAAAGTGGAGAAAAAAATGGAGAAAAAATGGAGAAAAAGTGGAGAAAAAGTGGAGAAAAAGTGGAGAAAAAATGTAGAAAAAGTGAAGAAAAAGTGGAGAAAAAGTGGAGAAAAAATGGAGAAAAAGTGGAGAAAAAGTGGAGAAAAAGTGGAGAAAAAATGGAGAAAAAGTGGAGAAAAAGAGGAGAAAAAGTGGAGAAAAAGTGGAGAAAAAGTGGAGAAAAAGTGGAGAAAAAGTGGAGAAAAAATGGAGAAAAAGTGGAGAAAAAAATGGAGAAAAAGTGGAGAAAAAGTGGAAAAAAAGTGGAGAAAATGGAGAAAAGGGGAGAAAAAGTGAAAAAGTGGAGAAAAAGTGGAGAAAAAGTGGAGAAAAATGTAGAAAAAGTGGAGAAAAAATGTAGAAAAAGTGGAGAAAAAGTGGACAAAAAATGTAGAAAAAGTGGAGAAAAAGTGGAGAAAAAATGGAGAAAAAGTGGAGAAAAAGTGGCGAAAAAATGGAGAAAAAGTGGAGAAAAAATGGAGAAAAAAATGGAGAAAAAATGGAGAAAAAAATGGAGAAAAAATGTAGAAAAAGTGGAGAAAAAATGTAGAAAAAGTGGAGAAAAAGTGGAGAAAAAGTGGAGAAAAAATGGAGAAAAAATGGAGAAAAAGTGGAGAAAAAAATGGAGAAAAAGTGGAGAAAAAATGGAGAAAAAATGGAGAAAAAGTGGAGAAAAAGTGGAGAAAAAATGGAGAAAAAGTGGAGAAAAAGTGGAGAAAAAGTGGAGAAAAAATGGAGAAAAAGTGGAGAAAAAGTGGAGAAAAAGTGGAGAAAAAGTGGAGAAAAATGGAGAAAAAGTGGAGAAAGAGTGGAGAAAAAAATGGAGAAAAAATGGAGAAAAAGTGGAGGAAAAAGTGGAGAAAAAGTGGAGAAAAAGTGGAGAAAAAATGTAGAAAAAGTGGAGAAAAAGTGGAGAAAAAAATGAAGAAAAAGTGGAGAAAAAATGGAGAAAAAGTGGAGAAAAAGTGGAGAAAAAGTGGAGAAAAAATGGAGAAAAAATGGAGAAAAAGTGGAGAAAAAGTGGAGAAAAAGTAGAGAAAAAGTGGAGAAAAAATGGAGAAAAAGTGGAGAAAAAATGTAGAAAAAGTGAAGAAAAGTGGAGAAAAAGTGGAGAAAAAGTGGAGAAAAAGTGGAGAAAAAGTGGAGAAAAAATGGAGAAAAAATGGAGAAAAATGGAGAAAAAGTGGAGAAAAAGTGGAGAAAAAATGGAGAAAAAATGGAGAAAAAGTGGAGAAAAAATGGAGAAAAAGTGGAGAAAAAGTGGAGAAAAAGTGGAGAAAAAATGGAGAAAAAGTGGAGAAAAAGTGGAGAAAAAGTGGAAAAAAAGTGGAGAAAATGGAGAAAAAATGGAGAAAAAGTGGAGAAAAAGTGGAGAAAAAGTGGAGAAAAAGTGGAGAAAAAGTGGAGAAAAAGTGGAGAAAAAAAATGGAGAAAAAGTGGAGAAAAAATGGAGAAAAAGTGGAGAAAAAGTGGAGAAAAAATGGAGAAAAAGTGGAGAAAAAGTGGAGAAAAAGTGGAGAAAAAGTGGAGAAAAAGTGGAGAAAAAGTGGAGAAAAAATGTAGAAAAAGTGAAGAAAAGTGGAAAAAAAGTGGAGAAAAAATGGAGAAAAAGTGGAGAAAAAGTGGAGAAAAAGTGGAGAAAAAGTGGAGAAAAAGTGGAGAAAAAGTGGAGAAAAAATGGAGAAAAAGTGGAGAAAAAGTGGAGAAAAAATGGAGAAAAAATTGAGAAAAAGTGGAGAAAAAATGGAGAAAAAGTGGAGAAAAAGTGGAGAAAAAGTGGAGAAAAAGTGGAGAAAAGGTGGAGAAAAAGTGGAGAAAAAAATGGAGAAAAAGTGGAGAAAAAGTGGAGAAAAAGTGGAGAAAAAGTGGAGAAAAAGTGGAGAAAAAATGGAGAAAAAGTGGAGAAAAAGTGGAGAAAAAGTGGAGAAAAAGTGGAGAAAAAGTGGAGAAAAAATGTAGAAAAAGTGGAGAAAAAGTGGAGAAAAAGTGGAGAAAAAGTGGAGAAAAAATGTAGAAAAAGTGGAGAAAAAGTGGAGAAAAAGTGGAGAAAAAATGTAGAAAAAGTGGAGAAAAAGTGGAGAAAAAATGGAGAAAAGGTGGAGAAAAAGTGGAGAAAAAGTGGAGAAAAAGTGGAGAAGAAGTGGAGAAGTGTTTGTTCATGCCAGATGGGAGATAAATAATTTTTTACCGGCGCTGTCATTTACTGTAACGTGATCATCGGTGTACGGTGTATACCTGTGATCACGTGAGCGGGGACCGGAAAAACTGTCCTGAATCATGATCTCCAGGGTCTCAGCTAGCCCTGAAACCCCGGAGATTTTCTGACGCTGGGGGGCGTTATTCACTTATTTCTGCCTGCTGTTTATAAACGGCAGATCAGAATAAGGCTACATTAACACGACCGATCCATTTTTGTGGTCTGCAAAAAACAGTCCGTTTTTTTTCACGGGTGCATCCGTGTGGCATCCGTTTTCGTTCCGTAGACAGTCCGTATGTCATCTGTTTGTCATCCGTGTGCCTTCTGTTTTTTTTGTGTACTGCAAAAAAACTGAATGAGGGTAAATGCATAAGTTTACCCAGGATCCATAGCTTCATCCTACATGAGGCGGTCACATGTTCACTCCAGTGCCATTTTCAACTGCTTTTCACAGCGTAGAGAGCTCTGGTGATTTTCTTGTGCTTGTGCACTTCATATCAGTCTTTTCTGTCATTATAATGGCAGAAAGACACATAATGTCCCACTCTCCTGCATTTTGTAATTTTGCACCCTTTGGTGCCTTTCATGTGGCACTAAGGGGTGCTTAGCTTTGTATCTAGCCAAAAAAATGAAGAAAAAAAAAAATGACGTAGGGTTCCCCCTATTTTTGTAGCCAGCTAGGGTAAAGTAGACGGCTGCAGCCTGCAGACCACAGCTGGCAACCTCACTTTGGCTGGTAATCCAAAACTGAGGGCACCCCACGCTGTTATTTTAAATTAAATAAATAATTAAAAAAAAAAACACGTAGGGGTCCCCCCAAAATTGGATCACCAGCCAAGGTAAAGCAGACAGCTGGGGTCTGAAATTCTCAGACTAAGGAGGTCCATGGTTATTGGACTCTCCCCAGCCTAAAAATAGCAGGCCGCAGCCGCCCCAGAAGTGGCGCATCCATTAGATGCGCCAATCCTGGTCCTTCGCCCCAGCTCATCCCGCGCCCTGGTGCGGTGGCAAACGGGGTAATATATGGGGTTAATACCAGATGTGTAATGTCACCTGGCATCAAGCCCTGGGGTTGGTGAGGTCAGGCGTCTATCAGATACCCGACATCACCAACCCAGTCAGTAATAAAAAAAAATAGACGACAAACACATTTTTATTTGAAAAAACACTCCCCAAAACATTCCCTCTTTAACCAATTTATTAGAATGAAAAACAAATCCAGGTCTGGTGTAATCCAAGGGGTTGCCATGACGATCCACACTGTCCCAGTCAGTGAAGAGCAGGATGTTCCCCATTGGCTGGGAGAGCAGTGCAGTGACCTGAGCTAACATCAATGGGTCAGCCCAGGTCACTGCAGGGGATGACAAGTGCTGCTGTCAGCGAGGTACATTACCTGCGCTGATCTCCAGCACTGCCGACAGCACCTGTCACTGAGTTCAATGACCGGCGCCTTCACACCAAGTATCGCGAGAGGCCCGTGACGTCACCGCTAGTCAGTCTCGGGTCGGAAGCGAGAGAAGGTGATGTGACAAGCGGCGGCCATGGAGGACAGTGACAGCGCTGAGGTCGGGATGGCGGGACTTCATCACCGCAGGTAAGCCGAGCGGGACCATGTGTGTGTGTGTGTGTGTGTGTGTGTATGTATGTGTGTGTGTGTGTATGTATGTGTACATGCCGCGGGCAGGAGGGGGCGGAGCGAGCTGAGCGGGGAAGTGTGGGCTTCCTGCACGTAACTAGGATAAACATCGGGTTACTAACCAAAGCGCTTTGGTTGGATACCCGATGTTTATCTTGGTTACCAGCTTCTGGCAGGCTGCCAGCGATGGCTCCTGCACACTGTAGCTGTAAAAAGCCCTGCTTTTTGCTGCTAGAACCGTTCTCGAACGTATCTAGAACTATCGAGCTTTTGCAAAAAGCTCGAGTTCTAGTTCGATCTCGAACAGCCCCCAAAATCACTCGAGCCTAGAACTGGAGAACCTCGAACCGCGAACCGCGCTCAACTCTAATCTAGAGTAAAGGTGGTTTGTGCCAGAATTGAGTCTGCTCATGTTTTTGCGCCATTCTAGTGCAGGGGGCTGCATTTGGCATGGACCCTCTTGTAGGTACCATGTAATTCAACTGCTGAAAAATGTGTGGCCTTGGATCAGAAGGTGGACCCCCAAGGAATAACTGATCACAGGACTGGATTTACTTGTAAAAGGTGACGTCAACGGGGACAGTATACATGCTTACATTACAACAGCGGTCACAAGTATCAAAAAAGACTCACTAAAAGCTGTAAACTAACCTGTGTCCAAGTAATAGGAAGTCCTTGTAAAAGCAATCAATAGCAATCTGTATAATTATATCCTGCACAGTTGAGCATAAATAAACACATTTTCAATGTTTCTACTATACTTAATTTGCTGATTACGATATGTTAGCCTTGTAATAGAACAAGGAGTCACAATTGCTAATATCCGCTACATGTGCATTTAATTAATTTATCACAGATTAATTGACTAATATATTATATGGTCACAACGAGTGTTTTGTATGATTGTTAAAAAGGAACAAAACAGCACCATTCAGTCCAAATTCAATTTCTCACAGCATGAGATGACGGTATTTTACTAAATGACGCTTAGAGAAATATCGCCCTCTAGTGGTAAAATTAGTAAAATACTGGTCTTAGAAAAGTTAATCTAATTTAACAATATATTTATCATAGTGACTTGAACAGGATAGCTTGGGGTGAAACAGAACATGGTATGTTCCTTGTATAAAATGTTACATTTTATAGTAATTTTTTTTTTTTAAACATCTTTTTTTTTTTTTTTTTTATTAAACTTTTAAACATAACAGAAAGGGAAGCAATAACTTGTTCAAAGAATTAGACAGTGTACATGACGTTGATATGCTCAACATTCGAGCAGTGTACCTTGCAGATTACTATAGTGGTAGTTACAACCTTTTTAATTTAAGCTATATGAAAAAAAAGGAAAAGAAGACATGTACACAAAGAGACAATGAACAATGAGTGAGAATGTGAACCACTCCACAATTATGCCTCTGTGATGGTATTAGCCACCGATTCCATATAATGCACATTAAGTAATTGCTGATGTCCCTAAAGCCCCCAATGTCCCCCCCAGGTCTTCCAGACAGTACCATTCCGTATGGCGAAAAGGACTGACTATTTTCAGGATTTCCTGAGGACTATAGTGGAACCCTATAAACTGTTTCCACAACGGAAAAACTTTCCCTGCTGATTTTTCTTTGCTCCTTTCAGCTTCTAGCAATTCCAGCCCTAATAATTGTTTCATTTGAGATATTATTGATCCCATTGATGGAATATTTGGTTTAAGCCACTCGCTAAAAAGATTTCGTAAAGCCACAATAAAAAATGTGTGAATATTTCTAGGGATCTTCACTTTGTCTATCCCAAGTTGAGATTCAGATTCAGGGGGACGAAGCTGATGGAAAAGCAAAGCCTGTGGCGATTGTGGAAGTTTTGTTCCCCAACATGCCTGGATCTGGTCTCTTATTAGCTTCCAGTAAGTTACTACTTCTGTGCATTCCCACACCCCGTGCCAAAGGTTTGTAAAGGGCACCTTGCATTTAGGACATGCTGTAATTCTGTCAGGGCAGCTATGGGAAGGCGGGATGTTAAATCCATACAGCGCTGTGTGCATGAGTTTAAAATAAGTCTCCCTCCATCTCTCACACAAGAATCCAAGATGGATTTTCTCACCCGTTCCCACCCTTGCAGTATTGTCTCAGCTATATCCAGATCTCCAGTCCACCTCTCCCATGTCCTGAACAGTTTACTGTGTCTTGCTTTCAAAAATTTGTGTCTTATGTTACCATACAGTGAGGAAATGCTCACCATCTGGGTGCATTGGCCAATAATTTCATCTAGGGCATGAGAGGTAGCTTCCTTTTCTAACTGTCTGAGTCTGGATTGACAGAAAGACCGGAGCTGCAGGACCTGCATGAAATGCTTACTATGTATCTGAAATTTGAGCATGATTTCTTGTGGAGACATCCATTTTTTATCCTCTAAACTCATAATACTCCCCACCTTCCGTAAATGGTCACTTGTCTGTCCAATTACCGCCCTGACCTCTGCTCCCTGGGGGAATTCGGGGTGGCCAAATATTGGCATATGTTTAGAGATCAAGAAGGGGAGTTGGAAAGCTTTCCTTACTATTTTCCAGCACATTATAGTGTCCCTTAGTAGAAAGGAGGTGACTCGCCCACCCCAGGGCTAGGGGACACCCGGTGCCGGGCCGGACTAGTCCGGTGGTAGTCAGTGGTGGCTGGGCCCGGCTCCGTGGCCCTGGTGGGTGTCAGTTGAATATGTGGCTGATGAGTTGAAGTTAATGTTCGTGACGCCACCTGTGGTATGCGGCTATTAAGCCGCCGCTGCTATGGGAGAACTCCGGGGTGATGTTATGGCAGCTATGATGTTACTGCTCCCCACAGGTGGAGCGATGCCCCGGGATACAGTTGGTGCCCGTGAAAGTCTATGGTGTTGTGTGGCTAACACGGTGCAGGGCCGACAGGCGAGGAAAGAACCAGGCACAAACAACAGTCTCTTTACCTTCTCCTCTTTTACTCTGGGAACAGTCCAGTCCTGGGAGACCGTTACAGGTGGTGATGGGGATCCGGTCGGCCTGGAAGTACTTGGGATGATCTTTCTGGCCAGCTGAGTATGAGGCCTACTCCTGTACTTTGCTTTGTGATGATAGGACCCTGCTTCTCTGAATCCAGCAATGGCCCTCTTTGCTGCTGGGACCGACGGCACGTCCCTTCTTTCTGTAGGTGGCTGCGCAGACCCTCTCTCTGGTGCTTCTCCGCTGGAGTCCACACCGGGCCCTGATGCTGCAGCTGTACCTTGGATGTTTCTGGGCCAGGGGCTTGCAGCTCTCCTGCCCTTCGGACTCGGCTACCAGGGGCGGATTTTATACCCTGGCAACCACAGACTCCGATGTCTGAGTCTCTCTGCTGCCTCTCAGCTATTCCTGCTTCTCTGGGCCAAGCTGCTCCAGCTCTAGGCCCCAGATTCACAGGACAGCTCACTCTGCGTCTGTTCACTTCCACTACTCCCTACAGACTGGCTGCACTTCCTCCCTCTGGTCAGGTAGAGGAAGGCTCCCTGGAATTCCAGGTTCAGAGCTCCCCCTGCTGGCCGGAGGGAGAACTGTGTTGGGTGTTAAACCTGCTGGCCAATGGATCTCCCAATTACCTCCAGGCTCAGCATTAACCCTTTGGGAGGGCAATGCTGCTGTGGCGACCAGGTCCTAGGGCGCCACACTCCCCCTTAGTTAAATTCAGTACTCCCGGACTGTGGAAACAAAACATAACATGTCATACATTTCATCCCCTGACATGGCAATTCCACCCGCCCCACTTTAATGGTT
This sequence comes from Anomaloglossus baeobatrachus, assembly GCF_048569485.1. Taxonomy (NCBI): domain Eukaryota; kingdom Metazoa; phylum Chordata; class Amphibia; order Anura; family Aromobatidae; genus Anomaloglossus; species Anomaloglossus baeobatrachus. The sequence continues at coordinate 8,513 of NW_027443770.1, read as the reverse complement.
ACTTCTTTATACCCAATTTGAGGTAAGGGCTGACCATTACTGGCCACAATTGTTAAATCATCATCTGGGCCATGGTCAATGTCTGAATCAGCCCAATATCTTTTGTACAGTTTATAGGGGATGGTCGTTACCTGGGACCCAGTATCCAGGAGGGCATTCAAAGGGATCCCATCCAGCACAATAGGAAGGACCGGTCGTCCTCCCACATACTTGCTGCGGCTGGGGGTTGAGCCGGGCTTCCTTACACCTGGGGGTCGGCTCCTGGCCCCAGGCTCGGCCCATTTAAAGGACAGTATCGTGCAATGTGGCCCGCCTGGCTGCAGCGGCGGCAGATCGGTTGTCCCGTTGAATCATACCGGTCTGTGTCTCTGCCTCGGGTCGGCGGAACCCTCCTCTGTCGCATCCATGGGACGTCATCTGGGCTGGAGGCCAACTCGATTTTTGCAGGCGATGGGGTCACTTGTAGGGACTGCACGATCTTGGCAAGGGCAGCTACAGTCTTGGTCAGCTCCTGGAACTGCTGTCTGAGCTCTGCAGTGGGATCCTTATCCAGGGACTGCGCCTCAGCCCCTGCAGTGGCTCGTGTTGCAGGCACCACCCCGGGGTACGTGATAGCAAGAGGCCGGAGGGGCACTGGGTCATTCGGTGTAGATTCTCTCAGTACCCGGATGGCCTGGTCCTTAAACTTTGCAAAGTCCAGAGCAGGGTTCTGCAGGACCATGATACGCAGCTGGGTCCTGTGGGCATCTGACAGGAGCCCCTCTATGAACTGCTCAGTTAGGAGTTTGTGTTCTTCACGTACACTCTCTGGGTCCACTTGTTTAACCGCTTTCAGGGCCTCCTGCAGGTTTAAGGCATAGTCCCTTATGCTGTCTGTGGGCCGCTGCTTGCACCCAAAGAATCTCATCTTTATCTCTGCTGCGGTGCGGGTGTCAAAAGTACTCTTTAGCTTGGCCAGTATCTGGGTTACTGTCCCTTTATCTGTATCAGGCCAGGACTTCACTTCACGCTGGGCTGCGCCGGCTAGCTGTCCCATTAATATGCCCACCTTCTGGCTCTCAGTCAGCGGATACACCCGGAATAAGCTGTGCAGGCTTTCTCTGAAGTCGCTCAAGGTATGGGACTCCCCGGAATACTGCGGCAGCCATTCTGCGCCCGGTATGTACGGCATGGTGATCGGCATTACCGGCGCTACAGCGGGGGATGGGGCGACGGCGACAGGGATCGCTTCGGCGGGCGCTGCGGCGTCTCGGGCTATGGCAGCCACCTGCCCTCCCTCTGCGTCGGACATCTTCCTCCCCCTTAGTGAACCTTACCAGGCTCCGTTCACTTTTCAAATTTCCTTCCGGGTCGCGCGGGGTTAACAGCGCTCTGCTCTGATGGCGCGCTCCCTTCGCGCTCTTTGTCAGGCACGCCCCCCTTCTTCCTGCGCTCAGTGAGGATAATGGCGGCGGCAGTTTTCAAACAGTGAAACACGCAGTAATACAGTCTTTAAAGCGCAATTATTCAGGCGCACAGTACCCGGTGGAACCGGGCACGAAATCCTGTTCGTGACGCCAAAAGTTGACTCGCCCACCCCAGGGCTAGGGGACACCCGGTGCCGGGCCGGACTAGTCCGGTGGTAGTCAGTGGTGGCTGGGCCCGGCTCCGTGGCCCTGGTGGGTGTCAGTTGAATATGTGGCTGATGAGTTGAAGTTAATGTTCGTGACGCCACCTGTGGTATGCGGCTATTAAGCCGCCGCTGCTATGGGAGAACTCCGGGGTGATGTTATGGCAGCTATGATGTTACTGCTCCCCACAGGTGGAGCGATGCCCCGGGATACAGTTGGTGCCCGTGAAAGTCTATGGTGTTGTGTGGCTAACACGGTGCAGGGCCGACAGGCGAGGAAAGAACCAGGCACAAACAACAGTCTCTTTACCTTCTCCTCTTTTACTCTGGGAACAGTCCAGTCCTGGGAGACCGTTACAGGTGGTGATGGGGATCCGGTCGGCCTGGAAGTACTTGGGATGATCTTTCTGGCCAGCTGAGTATGAGGCCTACTCCTGTACTTTGCTTTGTGATGATAGGACCCTGCTTCTCTGAATCCAGCAATGGCCCTCTTTGCTGCTGGGACCGACGGCACGTCCCTTCTTTCTGTAGGTGGCTGCGCAGACCCTCTCTCTGGTGCTTCTCCGCTGGAGTCCACACCGGGCCCTGATGCTGCAGCTGTACCTTGGATGTTTCTGGGCCAGGGGCTTGCAGCTCTCCTGCCCTTCGGACTCGGCTACCAGGGGCGGATTTTATACCCTGGCAACCACAGACTCCGATGTCTGAGTCTCTCTGCTGCCTCTCAGCTATTCCTGCTTCTCTGGGCCAAGCTGCTCCAGCTCTAGGCCCCAGATTCACAGGACAGCTCACTCTGCGTCTGTTCACTTCCACTACTCCCTACAGACTGGCTGCACTTCCTCCCTCTGGTCAGGTAGAGGAAGGCTCCCTGGAATTCCAGGTTCAGAGCTCCCCCTGCTGGCCGGAGGGAGAACTGTGTTGGGTGTTAAACCTGCTGGCCAATGGATCTCCCAATTACCTCCAGGCTCAGCATTAACCCTTTGGGAGGGCAATGCTGCTGTGGCGACCAGGTCCTAGGGCGCCACAGAGGATTTTACCGACTGTGGCAGTTTGGCTTGTTTAGTGTGGATAAGAGCGGTTAGGTCCCAGGGGGCGGCTAACTGTCGTTCTATATGTGTGTTTGAGTAACAACTCGTGTCGTGCATCCAATCCACCACATGCCTGAACAAAGAGGCGATATTGTAAGCCCGTATGTTTGGGAAATTAACCCCTCCTTCATTTCTTGATAGCATCAATTTTTCTACAGCGATTCTGGGTCTTTTACCTGTCCAAATAAAGTGTGTAAAGGCCTTCTTCAATTTGTTTATGTCTGAGTGTTTTAAAATCAGGGGTAGGGTTTGCAAGGGGTGTAGGAGTCTGGCAAAGCTAATCATTTTGATCAAATGACATCTACCCAGAAGGGATATTGGTAAGTGATGCCACCTTTGCAATTCCTCCAATATTTTACCTATCAGGGGGGTATAGTTTAGTGAGTATAATTGATCTGGTCGCCTCCCTATCTTTATACCCAAATACGATATATGTGACTTTGAGACACGGAGCTCCAAACCCAGCTTCCTCCAGTGCTCCAGGGGTGTTTTTTCTCCTAGTTCTAAAAGTTCGCTTTTGTTAATATTGATCTTGTAGCCCGAGTATTCCCCAAATTTCTGAATAAAATCAAAAATATCTCTTAACTGTGCTAGTGGTCGTGACAGGAACAATATGACATCATCTGCAAAAAGAGCAATTTTGACTATATCCTTGCCTACTTTAATTCCGTCAAATAGATCAGTCTCCTCCACATATCTAGCAAAGGGTTCCATGGCCAGGTTAAATAGCAATGGTGACATTGGACAGCCCTGTCTGGTCCCTTTGTGTAGGTGAAAAGGAGCAGAGAGGAATCCAGGAGTATGTATTCTGGCTGTAGGGCTGTTGTATACTCCGTCCAAGTATGTTCTAAATTTGCCTTTTAAATTGAAAGTGTCCAGTGTCGCCCCCAACCATTCCCAACTGACATTATCAAATGCTTTCTCTGCATCTAGAGTTAGGAGAGCTGGTCTGTCACCTGAGTGTTGCTGTCGTCCCACCACATCCAACACTGTCAAAACCTTCCTTATGTTCTTAACTGCAGCCCTCCCTTTAACAAACCCCACCTGAGCCGGTTTCACCAACTGAGGAAGCACCCCTGCCAAACGCTCAGCCATTATTTTAGACATAATTTTTTGGTCTAGGTCAATTAGTGAAATAGGTCTGTAGGAGCCTGCCTCTGGGGGGTCCTTTCCTTGTTTCGGTATTACTTTGATGTACGTCTCTTTGGATCTGACTGGAATGTCCCCTGTTGTCAAAATAGTGTTGTAATAAGTGGTCAATGTCGGGGAAATCTGTTCTTTAAGTGCCTTATAAAACTCCCCACTATACCCATCAGGACCGGGTGCCTTCCCATTCTGAAGATGACTAATAGTTTGCTTTACCTCCTCTTCCTTAATATCCGCATTAATTACATCCAACTGCTCCTGTGAAAGTTTTGGGAGAGATAAATGTTGGAGGAAGGATCTGCCCTCTGTTATGTTGGTGTGTGAGGATTTATATAGGTCTTTATAAAAGTCTTGTAGTATGGCATTTATGTTTTTGGGATCGGAAGTTACCTTTCCTTGTCTATCTTTTATTCTCACTATGGGAGATACTTGAGAGTGCCCCTTTGCTAATCTCGCCAATAATTTACCCGCCTTGTTACCATATCTGAGCAATTCAACTTCTTGTCTAGTTCGATACATCTGCTCCCTTCTGTCCAACCACATCTCAAACTCTTGTTTGACCAGTTTCCAATGTTCTCTATTTTGAGCTGAGGGATTCTGCAAGAACTCCGTGTAAGCTTGTCTGAGTTTTGCACTTGATTCAGAATACCCCTCCTTCACCTTTTTCTTGAGGGAAGAGACATACATTAAAATTCTGCCTCTCAGCACAGTCTTTGCCGTATTCCAAAACAGAGCAGTTTGATCTATGTGTTCTCTGTTGTCAAATATAAACTCCTCCCACCAGCAGCGCAATTTGTCATTAAATCCCTCATCCTTCGTAAGGAAGGCTGGAAACCTCCATATAAAGTCTGTCCCCCTGACCACCTTGTCCGTCAGTTCCATACCCACTGGGGCATGGTCTGATATGACCAAATCATATATTTCAACCGATTTCAGTCTATTCAATAAACTCTCAGAGGTCAAAAGATAATCGATCCTTGACCAGGATTGGTGGACATGGGAAAAATGAGTAAACTCTCTAGCGTCAGGATGTAGCCAGCGCCAGACATCCCTCAACCCAGTCTGGTTAAGAAGAGAAGGGAGTGCATTTTCTTCTCTATGAGGGGCCCTGCTCTGGCTCCTTCTGTCCTCATCTATTTTATGTACTGTGTTAAAGTCACCACCGGTGATTATCAGAGGTGAATTGTCAAGAATAATCTTCCTTTCTATATCTTCAAAGAAGGATTTATTTGAACTATTAGGACCATAGATGTTTTGTATAGAATAGGTTTCTCCCCCATGATCTATAGTGACCCGAACCCACCTCCCCTGGTCGTCAATATAGTAATTTTTACACCTAGTCTTACAAAACGAATATACAGTTGAAACCAGATGTTTACATACACTATCTAAAAAGACACATCTGCAGGTTTTTCTCACTGACATGAAATCAAAATAAACCTTTCCCATTTTAGGTCAATTAGGAACTAAAATTAATTATATTTGCCAAATGCCAGAATAATGAGAGAACGTTTTAAGGCATTTTTTATTACTTTCTGCAAAGTCAAAAGTTTACATATACACTAATAAGAGTACTATGGCTTTAAACAATATGGGACAACCCATATGATGATGTCATGTCTTTGGAAGACTCAGGTAGGTTTATTGGCAACATCCGAGTTAATTAGAGACACACCTGTGGATTTATTATAATGCACACCTGAAACACACTGCTTCTTTGTGTAGCATCATGGAAAAGTCAAAAGAAATCAGCCAAATTCTCAGGAAGAGAATTGTGGACTTGCAGAAGTCTAGTTAATCATTGCATGCAATTTCCAGATACCTGAAGGAGCCTTGTTCATCTGTACAAACAATTATAAGCAAGTACAAATAAGATGGGAATGTCCAGCCATCATACCGCTCAGGAAGTAGACGGGTTCTGTGTACCTGAGATAAACGTGCTTTGGTTAGGGTACCTTCACACTTAGCGATGCAGCAGCGATCCGACCAGCGATCTGACCTGGTCAGGATCGCTGCTGCATCGCTACATGGTCGCTGGTGAGCTGTCAAACAGGCAGATGTCACCAGCGACCAGTGAACAGCCCCCAGCCAGCAGCGACGTGCAAGCGACGCTGCGCTTGCACGGAGCCGCCGTCTGGAAGCTGCGGAGACTGGTAACTAAGGTAAACATCGGGTATGGTTACCCGATGTTTACATTAGTTACTAGCGCACACCGCTTAGCTGTGTGTGCAGGGAGCAGGGAGCCGCGCACACTGAGCGCTGGCTCCTTGCTCTCCTAGCTACAGTACACATCGGGTTAATTAACCCGATGTGTAATGCAGCTACATGTGCAGAGAGCAGGGAGCCGCGCACACTGCTTAGCGCTGGCTCCTTGCTCTCCTAGCTGCTGTACACATCGGGTTAATTAACCCGATGTGTACAGCAGCTACATGTGCAGAGAGCCGGAGCCGGCAGCACAGGCAGCGTGAGAGCTGCAGAGGCTGGTAACTAAGGTAAATATCGGGTAACCACCTTGGTTACCCGATGTTTATCTTGGTTACAAGCTTACCTCAGCTGTCAGACGCCGGCTCCTGCTCCCTGCTCGCTTCATTTGTCGCTCTCTCGCTGTCACACACAGCGATCTGTGTGTCACAGTGGGAGAGCGCCTTTGAAGAAAACGAACCAGGGCTGTGTGTAACGAGCAGCGATCTCGCAGCAGGGGCCAGATCGCTGCTAAGTGTCACACACAGCGAGATCGCTAATGAGGTCACTGCTGCGTCACAAAAAGCGTGACTCAGCAGCGATCTCGGCAGCGAGCTCGCTGTGTGTGAAGCACCCCTTAGACATGTGCATATCAACCCAAGAACAAAAGCAAAAGACCTTGTGAAGATCCTGGCGGAAGCTGGTAACATTATCTACAGTGAAACGAGTACTGTATCAACATGGACTGAAAGGCCACTCTGCCAGGAAGAAGCCATTACTCCAAAAGAAACATACAAAAAGCCAGATTAATGTTTGCAAATAGACACAGGACCAAAGTCCTTCATTTTTGGAGACATGTCCTGTGGTCTGACAAACCTAAAATGTAACTGTTTGGTCATAATGATCATCGTTACATTTTTAGGAAAAAGGGAGAATCTTTGAAGCCTCCAAACACCATCCCAACTGTGCAACACGTGGGTGGCAGCATGATGTTGTGGGGTTGTTTTCTGCAGGAGGGACTGGTGCACTTCACAAAATAGATGGCATCATGAGGAAAGAAGTTTATGTGGCAATACTGAAGCAACATTTCAAAACATCAGCCAGGAACATAAAGCTTGGGCGGAAATGGGTCTTTCAAATGGACAATGAACCGAAGCATAGTGCCAAACTGGTTTCAAAGTGGCTGAAGGACAACAAAGTCAAAGTTTTGGAGTGGCCATCAAAAAACCCTGATCTCAATCCTATTGAAAATTTATGGGCAAAGCTGAAAAGGCCGGTGCGAGCAAGGCGACCTACAAACATGGCTCAGTGACACCAGTTCTGTCAGGAGGAATGGGCCCAAATTCCTACCAACTATTGTGAGAAGCTTGTGGAAGGATGTCCAAAACATTTCACCCAAATCTTACAGTTTAAGGGAAATGGTACCAAATACTAATGAAATGTATGTAAACTTTTGACTTTACAGAAAGTAATAAAAATGCCTTAAATCATTCTCTCTCTCATTATTCTGGCATTTGATAAATATACATAATTTTGGTTCCTATTTGCCCTAAAATGGGAAAAGTTTATTCTGATTTCATGTCAGATAGTGAGAAAAACATGTATATGTGTCATTTTAGATAATGTATGGAAACTTCTGGTTTCAGCTGTAGAAGATGATGGTAGGTTTACAATCGACAATTTAGACCATTTACATGTGGAATATGGCTTGAATAGCTGTCGTTTGAATTTGAAAGCGTATAATCGCCCTAAATTGCTCATTGCACTGGGGCAGAGGGCTTCAAACTCTTCGCAGATGGAGTTTGCATATTTTTTACTTGCAGATTGGCATACATGTACATCATTGGGATTATATAGGCGCAGAAGTATATCTATAAATCGACATTAAGAAAAAAATCAACTGCTAATAATATCCATTATGATACTATTTGAGGATAATTTGGATAATGTGTCATGTTTTCTGTTTTGCATGTTTTCATTTTTTTTCTGATTAACAGATGAAGCAAAACTAAATAAAAAACAACAAAAAGACAAACAGGAAAAAAAAGTTAATGTGGTTAGAGAATAAAGGAGAAGTTTTCATCCCGGAGGCCAGTTACACGTCCCGATGAGCACCATTCTGACGGTCCTCCCTTCTCCAAATAAAGATAATTACAAGAACAAGTATGATATCATCGTTCTATCTGTTCTGTATGCCAAGCTGTAAACACATCTGGTGGGACATACCAAGGCAACCGCTCCGAGAAAAACAACTTTGTTTTGGAAAGTGGGTTCAACAAATGGAAAGTTTTTCAGCTTTTTACATAAGAATGAATTACTATTTTTATTTCAGAATAATTGTGTAATGTGTTTTTATTTCTAGACCCTGTTTAATATCATTCAGTCGTGCTTTCTTCTTTTACAAACTTTTATGAATGGATAGGTGGTTGTAAATGTGTAAGTGTCCAAATACTTGTCTATATAGTGCACCTTTATTGAGCCATTTGTAATTT